>NC_142810.1:11503851-11808570 GCF_049724085.1 Artemia sp. Qi Xiang Cuo | reverse complement strand
AAGAAAAAGACGACTCACTTGGTTTTGTGACACGCTCCAGCTTGTAAATTGGCACATTCTCGCAATAGTTATTGATGAGTGGTCCAAGATACTCGGTCTCCTCAATTTTGGGGATAACTACACGTGTTGTTTCTCTGACAACATCAAGAGCACGGTCGTAATATCCTAATAATACAATATAAAATTACAACACCAGCATTAGTTAAAATGCATACATAACACACTCACGAACATGCGCACGTAAAAGCTGGACAATTTTTCTGGGGGAGGGGCAACAACGAAAGAAAATTGATAATTTGAATGTAAAGTCCCCGAAATTTCAAGAAAATTATAGATTTTTTTGGAGGGGAGGGAGGCACGCACACAGGAGGAATTTTAGGAGGAGGGGCAAAAACGAAACAAAATTGATAATTTGAATACGAAGTACCCGAAATTTCAAGAAAATTCGCACTTAAAAGCTGGACAATTTTTCTGGGGGAGGGGCAACAACAAAACAAAATTGAAAATTTGAATTTGAAGTACCCGAAATTTCAAGAAAATTATAGATTTTTTTGGAGGGGAGGGGAGGCACGCACACACGAGGTTTTTTAGAAGGAGGGGCAACAATGAAACAAAATTGATAATTTGAATACGAAGTATCCGAAATTTCAAGAAAATACGCACTTAAAAGGTGGACAATTTTTCTGGGGGAGGGGCAACAACAAAACAAAATTGAAAATTTGAATTTGAAGTACCCGAAATTTCAAGAAAATTATAGATTTTTTTGGAGGGGAGGGGAGGCACGCACACAGGAGGTTTTTTAGAAGGAGGGGCAACAATGAAACAAAATTGATAATTTGAATACGAAGTATCCGAAATTTCAAGAAAATACGCACTTAAAAGGTGGACAATTTTTCTGGGGGAGGGGCAACAACAAAACAAAATTGAAAATTTGAATTTGAAGTACCCGAAATTTCAAGAAAATTATAGATTTTTTTGGAGGGGAGGGGAGGCACGCACACAGGAGGAATTTTAGGAGGAGGGGCAAAAAAGAAACAAAATTGATAATTTGAATACGAAGTACCCGAAATTTCAAGAAAATACGCACTTAAAAGCTGGACAATTTTTCTGGGGGAGGGGCAACAACAAAACAAAACTGAAAATTTGAATTTGAAGTACCCGAAATTTCAAGAAAATTATAGATTTTTTTGGAGGGGAGGGGAGGCACGCACACAGGAGGAATTTTAGGAGGAGGGGCAACAATGAAACAAAATTGATAATTTGAATACGAAGTACCCGAAATTTCAAGAAAATACGCACTTAAAAGCTGGACAATTTTTCTGGGGGAGGGGCAACAACAAAACAAAACTGAAAATTTGAAGTACCCGAAATTTCAAGAAAATTATAGATTTTTTTGGAGGGGAGGGGAGGCACGCACACAGGAGGTTTTTTAGAAGGAGGGGCAACTATGAAACAAAATTGATAATTTGAATATGAAGTACCCAAAACTTCAAGAAAATTATAGATTATTTGGAGGGGAGGGGTGGCACGCACATAGGATGTTTTTTAGGAGGAGGGGCAACAATGAGACAAAATTGATAATTTGAATGTGAAGTACCCATAGGTTCAAGAAAACTTGAGAACTCATTTGGGAGAGAAGCAGGCACAGAAGCCCCCCCACCCCTCCCAGTGTACGACATCCCTGGGAAAAATAAGACGAGTCAGAACATTGATTGTGAACACCACTTTTGTCATTCACCATTCTTTTACCAAATTTGATAATCATTACGTTTATTTTAGCAAAATGTTGTTGTTTTTGTGTCTGTGTGTGTGTTTTTTTTTACCATAAAAATAGTCTAAATTCCGTTTATTCTAGCAAAATATATTTTTCTTTTTACCACAAAAACAGTCTAAATGCATATTTAACACAATCACAAACATACCCACTTAAAGGTTGGGCATATTTCAGAAAACTACTCAGTTTGAGGGAGTTGCTTGCATGGACAGATAGTGGCACCGTTGTTATAAGACATGTTTATTTTTGCCCGCTTACAACATTCAAAAAAGAAAGGAAAATTCAACATTCAAAGTAAAGAAACAAAATATATAAAGAGAAATCAACTTCTAAGAAAAAATAGATATATAGGAAAATGGATCATACAAAATTAATCCAAACAGCACTGGTAAATAATATAAAATGATAGAAAATGAAACAAACGGTTTAAACTCCTCTTAAATGCATTGCCCTCTATTCAATCCACTACATCTAAAGAGTGAGGAACACAACATCTTTGCAAGATAAAACTATTCCTGTAATACAGCGGGAATCTTAGTAAAAACTTTAGATAGCGACAAAACCCCGATCGAACATTTAACTACTCCGCTTTAGACAGCAAATCCTTAAGTGGTAAAATATTCGACATGTGAGGTAGAGCTAGGGCACTATATAGTTTAGCAAGGACACGCTTACCACAATTATACTTCAGTGCAGCATGTTTGGCATAAATGGTGCGGAAACCTGGTATGGCATGTTCAACAGTAAGAACACGAGTACTACGCTTATCTGTACTATAATCGAGGCCGAAGTATAGGTGCGTATACCTCGGCCTATATAGGTCGGCTACCTATACCTAGATTATAGGCGGATCGAGTTAAGCTGCACCATTAGTTTTATGTCTGAAAATTCTGCCTAATTACTAATTACACTGACTTTGCCAATTACATTAATTACACTAATTTTTCCGTATTGTTCCGCTGAGAAAAGCCAACAGACGACAAATAGCTTAGTAGTATCCAGTAGCGGAATTAGGCCTCATAACGTAGGGGAGGGAGCAAGGTACCGTAATAAGAGGGTAAAATATTTATATATATATATATATATATATATATATATATATATATATATATATATATATATATATATATATATATATATATATATATATATATAAGGCGTTTTATGTCAGTTATAAGAAAAACTGGGGGGAGGGCAGCTGTCCATTTACTCAGGCCTAGAACCGCCACTCTTGATGTCTATCTGTACAACAACGAATTGTGAGGTGGTTACGTAGAAGTTAGGTACAAGGCATGAAAATATCCAAATTCGCCTTTTTTGACAAAGCATTTCTCAAAGATAATTTCTTAAACCACATTGGCTTGACATCACATAAATAAAGAAAAACGAGCAAAATTGGGGTTTTTATAGGCAAAATTAAGATACTTAAAAAACGAAGCGAATATTTCGATAGGACAAACGCCTCTCTTCTTCAGCGCGAAACGAAACGATGTATCAATAAAAGCCAAAAATTAAAAGAATTAAAACCAAATACCTAACAACCATAAAAGCGAGTTATTCGCCAATATCCGCGATTTGCACAAAATCCAAAAAATATGATCTGCCATCGACGGATACTAGCGAACAACTGAACAAAAGAAAGAAATCAATTCATTCACTCGAAATACAAAACGAACCAGCAATTAAATAAATTGGAAAACTATGTCATTTGATTTCGGATTTTAATTAAGGCATTTCTTGCAGACACCCTTTGAGACCTAAGGGGTTGTTCACGTGTTTGATTAGATGACTGAGAAAGTGGTTCAAGGTTCATTTCAGGGATCACTAAAGTATCGGCTTCTCTTTTGAGAAAACCGAAATATGACTCATTTATTCTTAAATCACCGGAATCTCTGTTTAAAGCTAGACCTAAATGTTGGTATTTATAAATTTCAACAGCTTCTCTGTAGTGCTGGACAATACCCTTATCATTCGAAATAAGACTAGCTTGATTAAACAAAATAGTATGGTCTGGTTTTTCGAAAATGTGCTCTGCAAGGGCATAGTCAAAATTTTCCGGTTTTTTCCGCTTTTTAAGTGTATTATTAATTGAGCTAGAATGCTGAGTTAATCTATCTGTTAGTCGCTGATTAGTTCTTCCAATATACCAAAGACCACACGAACAAGGAATTCTGTAGACACCGGAGTTTTCACCTATCGGGATAGGGTCTTTTCCTTGATAAATTTGGGACCTGATAGTTTTTCTGGGTCTATAATAAGTGTAAATGTTATTTTTCCTTAGATTTTTTGAAATGTGGTCTGAAATCCCTTTAATGTATGGGAGACCAAGATAAACTGAATTTTCCCTTTGATTTGTGTTTTCTGTGGAACTATCTGATAATCTTTTAATGCGTTTTGCAATTACAGAATTTATTAAACTAATTGGATAACCATTCTCTAAGGTGGTTGAGTTCTAAATCCAAGAAACGTGTTGAACAAACTTTCAATGCTCTATCAACTAGAGAAGTGACAACTCCTCTTTTCACAGCAGGAGAATGATTGGAGGAATAACTTAAGTAACGGTCATTATGTGTGGGTTTTCTATATACACTAAACTCGAAACATGAATCATTTCGGTGCACCAAAACATCTAAGAAAGGAAGACGCCTCTCTATCTCTGATTCCTGAGTAAATTTTAGTTTTGGATCCAAGGAGTTGAGCAAGTGAAGAAAAGAACCCAGCTCAGGGGTAGCTCAGATATCTGTTTTCTTTTATCTATTCTGAACATAATTTGTTGTGTCAAAATATTATCCCTAGCCTGTGTGGTGCCAGGTTGGGATATTATCCGCCAATTAGACTTTTTTTCAGGTTTGTGGGCCAAGGGACTGAAAACTCGTGGGGCGGATTTTTGGGCTATGATACTTCACATTTCGCTACTTTTTGGCTTGAATTTTCTTGAAACAAAAAAGTCCAGTTTTTAAAGTCTCCCTAGTAATTTACCTTCTTTGGAGTCTTGGGCCACACTATTATAATGTGTCTTGGACTGTGGGTGCCCCCTTCTTATTTACGACCCTGGCTGCTAGATGCCGAAACGAACCTGAACTCTAAACAAAATTCAAAAAATAGTCAATGCACATGAATTCAATAAATATGTCTTCAATCTCACACTTTTTAAGGACTTGGTAAGAGCTATTGGCCTGTTGTTTGGTAACACTTTATTTTGGTCATTGTATTAGATTTAAGTAAAGGTTAGGACTAGGGAACTTTTAGTGAAAAATGCAAAGGTATTCCCATGGTTTAACATCTACTTGTTTCACTTATTTATTTTTTCCCTCCGGCAACACTGGTGGCAAGGGTGCCCCTAAACTCCAGTACGCCTTGAATAAATATTTATTCCAAAAATAATTAATTCAAAGCTTTGATTTAACCTAATTCCAGGTACATATCAAATAATAGTTTTGAATGAAAATAGTTAAATTGAAAATAACCTTCATTTGACAAGCGAATTATAAAATCTTGATTATAAACATTTTAATATTTACACTTGCTAATCACGATTGTACACTAAAAAAAAAAAAAAAAAAAAAGACATTTTCCAAAGATTACCGTTTTTGCTGTTTTACGCTCTTTGCGATTTGGGTCTTTAATTTTACCTGACTACCTGATTTGGAATTTCCTACCCTTGATTCTTAAAGGCTGTGTTTAATTTTTTTTCTCGCCATTCAGTTTCGTCGCACCAAAGAAATGAACCTGATAAAAATTTTGACAATAAGACTTTTAACCAAAAGAAAATAATTACTACTACTGCCAACACACCGCAGCACTGAGTCACCAGAGGCCAATACAGCTACGCACACTCCTCTATCCCAACCTACTCATCGTCCCCCTTTACACTCTCCCAGGAACTTCCAATTTCCCTTAAATCTTTCCTTATAACATCTTCCGACCCCAACCGAAGACGACCTGCTTACTGTTTAGTCCTAGACGGTTGACAGACAAGGACAGTCTTTAGGAAGCTGTCATCCTTCGTCCAGAAAACATGCCCTAATCATCGCACATTTTCTTTCATTATAGCCCTAGAATGCGGATTGAACCACACTTTTCGTACAACCTACTGTTTGAAATACGGTCAGTCAGCCGGGTACCCAGAACAATCCGTGGGTAATTTGACTAGAAAACATCCAGCAAATCTTCATTCGTTTTTCGGAGCACACATGCTTCGGAACCCTATTTGACCAGTGTCATCACTGTAGCTTCCAAATAATCTTGGTTTGCAGACTTATCTTCCTATTCTTCCAAACTTTTTTCAACTGTGAAAAAACATCCTGGACCTTAGCTATTCTACTTTTAACATCTTCACTGCACCCACCGTCTTTACTAGTACTACTACCAAGGTATGCAAGTGAAGCTGTTCACCTGATCAATTTTTTCGTTACTGAACGTGACCCTTTTCATCTTCACTTATCCCTAGCTTTAGCGACTTAGTCTTAATAACATTAATTTTCAAACTTATTCTGGCACCCTGAATTCCAAAGACAATTAAAATGTTTGAAAAATAATATGTGAAGCATGTTCAGGCGACTACAGTATAGTAAACACAGTGATGGCTCCTGAATTTCATTTCAAACCAACATAGTAAAAACTCAAGAATTTTTAAGAATAGAATTTTAAATGAAAAGATTGGAACACGTTTCAGTAGCTTGTATTTGGTATAACACGCACAGCGGCATACTGTCACTATTTCACGATTTATTAAAATATACTTCATCCAGCCTTACGATCATTACAAAAGTATACCAAACATAATATATTCATAAAAATGAGACATATACATTCTACGTATAATCACAAAAATATGTAATATCCCATTACGCGGGTCTCTCGGGTTAATCACTATAGACTAGGCAATGATAAAACCCGTTTTTGACGTCTTAACTGTTATAGAGCAGGCAATGATAGCGAGGTTTTCATTGCGTATACGATATTATACTGAGGTTTTCGTGGTGTTGGGTTAGGGGGGGGGGGGGAAGTACCTAGGTTAGGTTAGGTTACGTATTTAATATATGCAATGTTTTACCACCACCCCCCACACCCACTCCCCACCCCCTAATGTGCAAATATATAGCCCAAATTTGTTTCTAAACTATTATATATTCATCCTATTTTATTTATTTCATTAGCATTAACCAAACTTGACTTTTTAGAGGCCCGCATAATGGGATAGTACCCAAAAATAATGTGCCATACGTGAATAAACATAAACACGCACACAACATACTCATCAATATAACGTAAGTACGCGCAGACCTATGTGCCAACAATATGGACATCCACGCACAAATCTAATCGCAGAATAAACAAACACAGACAAAAATATCGTTTCACACGACCAAAGAAGGAATCTACTACTATCTAAAACTGATCTAAGCACTAATCCGCCAGAGGCAAACACAGCTACGCAAACTCCCTCTAAATTCCAGTCTGATAAGAGCTTCCCTCTTTACTCCAAGTTCCTCATTTCTTTATATTCTTTCAAATGACCATTTCTCATCCTATTTGAAGACGTCCTACATTTTGTTTGAATGGATACGGATTGCCAAATTGGGAACCTATCATCCGTGAAAAGTAACCTAATCATCTGTCTCTCACTAGAGCTTTAAGAAAGTGAGAAAGAGCAATATTTTTTTCGTATAGCTTATACTTTTTCCCCTAATTAATTTTCCCGATTTGACTAATTTTCACCTTTCTAATAATTTGCATAATTTTAGCCAAGAAATTTCTCAATTTTTTGTATTGCCTTATGTTAGAGTACCTAAAACTATCTTTAGACAATTCCTCTGGAGAAAATCTAGCATACCTTCCACAAACTTTCAAAGGACCCATGTTTCAGAGTAACAATAATTGAACTTCACATTACCATGGTCTCTAGCGTCCCAGTTTCATTTTGAAGACTTATCCTCCAACTTTATCCATTTTTTATTCAACTGCAGAAAAGAAACTACCTGCACCCTGACCATTATAATTGCACCATTGACCACCCTGACCATTCTAATTTTAATACCTTCACTGCATCCACCTGCAATGCGCCATGTTGTGCTTTTACTAAGCTGTAATTTTCTCAAGAGACATCATTGATTATAAGTCCCATTGCAACGCAGTTCCCTGTCACGGTTTATATAAAGCAAACTTGCAAAAGATCTACCCTAATAGTCGATGAGGCTGCACAAGAATGGTTTCCCTTCTAAGGATAAGGATGATGTAAGGGGCTTATGGTGGGGCAGAGACCAACAGCCATCTAACAATACTAGTGAAGATCCGATCTTTTATTCCCAGGTTTCCTTTGTCGAGACATTTTACATGGATGTGGATGTAAATAATGTTTAATAATTATGCATAAGATGTAAAATCAGATTTTGGATATACCTGGCAGCGGTGTTTTGCTCATATTGATGACTTTATCCACATCTCCATCTATATTTAACACCATCTATATCTGACTTTATACACACGCCATCTCAAGCTTCATAAACCAACACTTCGTTTCCAGAGAGTTAGCATTTCGGAAACTTATAAGAGTGGAAGCAGGCAATAGTGTCGAAAGGAAAGATCACTGACACTATTTAAGAGTTTCGTGTCTATGTTTGACCTAAAACTACTGCATACTTCTCCTTTCAGATACTCTAAAACGCAGGGGAGGGTAAAGAAAGCAGAATTCACGACCCAGTAGGCCAACAAGCTTAAAGCCAATTAGCCTACTTAACCTGAAAAAAATTTTCCAGGCTATCCTAACCTTATTTTGTACAGACCGGATTTTGACAGAAAATAATTCTTGAAAGTAAAAATTGTTGAAAAATTATCACTTACAGGGAAATTCCTGCTTTAATTCTATTGCATTGTAAATCCATGGTAACAGATATTCAACTTTCTTTTCTAATTTAAATCACCAGACTCTACACCTTACATAGCAAAGTAGTTTTTAATCCCTACTTAACTTGGGCAATTCCCTACTTAAATCACCCAAGACCCAACTTCTCAAAACAAGGACATACCCAGGATTTTGTTCGGGGGGGGAGGAGGGGTATTTTTGTTCAGGAGGTTTTACAGTATTTATTTTTTACAGAACGCATCAAAAATTTGTTTATATGCATTTTATTACTTTTTTTCAAATCGGATAAAACTTTCGGGGAGGAAGGGGGGTCAAATCGGATAGACCCCCCCCCCCCATAGATACAGCCCTGCTTATAAGTTTCCTGTTCTCTTCCTATCTTATTCCCTACTTAAATCTCTATCTTCCCTACTTAAATTGCCAAAGATGCAACTTTTATAAGCAAGGTCATATCCAGGATTTTTGTTCGGGAGGTTTTACAGTATTTATTTTTTACAAAACGCATAAAAAATTTGTTTATATACATTTTATTACTTTTTTACAAGTCGGATAAAACCTTCTTTTTTTTTGGGGGGGGGGGGGTTTAATCGTGTAGCCCCCCTCCCCCCCCCCGTAAATACAGCCCTACTTATAAGTTTCCTGTTCTCTTTGGCTAGAGTCGGCAAAAAAAACCTTCAACGCCATCAAGCATTACACTTGGGATTTTTTCAAACTTTGTAATCTTTTTCTGTCAAGAACTGATATACGACACTTATTACTATTACTATACTTATATATATATATATATATATTACTATAATAGTTTTAAAAACTATACATGTTACATTAATCAATTTTATTATTGCAATGAAAAAAAAATACCAAGTAAAGCCAAACGCAATGTGGCCTTGAATTTTATCGATGACACTAGCGCCAGTTCCCATCCTTGTAAGTTCCAATACTCTTTGGGGTATAACAATTAAAGCTAGGTTTAACACTTTGTTAGAATAAGCAAATAGACATGATACCATTAAATATAGGCTAAATATTGTATTTGCATGTCAATCAGCTAACTGGCACTAGCAAAAAAAAAAAAAAAAAAAACATACCCGACACTGTCATCATAAGAAGGTCAAGAAAACTGGTCGGTGCCAAAACAAGGTTGAAATCCAGTGGAGCGACAAAGCACCGTTCCCCAGTGACATCAACAATTGCAGTATAGTTCTGAAAGTTAAGAAACCATAGAAGAAAAATATACTTGCAATAGAACAAAAAAAGTCAAAGGAGTCCATCCTTCATGCGCATGGGGCCCATTCGACCTCAGTTATTTAACTCCCAGAACCTAATTTAAGTTATACCCACAAATCAACAATTGATAATAATAACAATAATAATCTCTACTTAACTATATAATAAATATCACAGATGAAGATCAATATAAGCAGTATTTTTTTTTAATTTGACTTAAACTAACAAGGTGTTAACTCCATTCTCAGGTCCTAGGGTAGAAAATTTTAAACCAGGGTACAACCCTGGTACAACCGAGCAATCAGACATAAGGGATGACGTAAAGCTTTTCGTTAATAAAGTTGACAAAACTTAACTATTTTACAAGTACTCCAAGAATCGTAAATTTACACAAATTAATTTATATTTCTATTCGCTGTTTATGTGACATTAGGCGATGACTATGTTTAGCCAAAATTTCACCAAAAAGCTAAACGCATGGGCTAATTTATGCTTCATTTTCACTTGTTTATTAGTTTCAAGTAAATAGTCTAGCATTTACAATGATTTTGCAATTGTTGAAATTTTATTCTTATTAAAATAAATTAGAGGGCACAGTTGGCAGTCATCATAAGCAAATTGAATCTAAAATTTCCATTTTTCCCACATCTTTTTCCATATAGAGTATAAAAAGTCAGACTTAACAAAGAAAAGTTTTGTTAGTAAATGGAAATCTTTTTAATAAATGGAAGTTTTGTTAAAATTTGGCCTAAATATTTTAGGAGACAGCGCTAATGAAGAATTTGCATCGGGCTCAAGAGGCCAGAACCACCCCTGTTTATAGACTTATTTAGAATTACAATGAACTGTGAAAACGCAGTTTGCTTTGGATTTTAATCTGCAGAATCTCTTTGCTGTCAACTACTGATGCAACAGCACAAATGGTGCAACAGTAACACGTCTTTGACATCTCGAAATGAACGGTGATGAAATCTGTATAGTACATCGAAACCATTAGTGTATTCAATACTGTTTTTCAATGCTGGAACATATAGAGGTCTTCAAAATTTCTGTTTTGTAGCTGTTTCATTCTAAAATACAGGTATTATTACCAAAATACAGCTATATATTACAGCTGTTTGATTATTTTAAAGTTTCTGTTTTATTCTCATTTTGCAGCTGAAATTAAGCCTTTTTATGCCTGGGATTATAGCTTGGGACCATACATTTAATTCTATTTAATTTAATCTTGAATTCATGGCTTGGAGCCATAAATTTCTAGAAACTTCCAAAAATGAATGGAAGTTTGAAACTTCCAAAAAACTTCCAAAAGTGACGATGAACTCCATCGTCACTTTATAGAGGCAATTGCTCTAATTCTGTAGAGTAGGTCTACTTTTGGCGTTTCAGGAAATCCGGGCTGGAAATCTGGAAAACCAATGAAAGTGCACCGAAGTTGGGTGCCGTACCCCACGAAACTGTTTGATCGCAGTGTCTAGTGCTATGAAGAAAGGTTGACATGGTCAGGCAGCGTTTTACCAATGAAGGATGATATGATGCAGAAGTTATTTTATTTGGCAATCCACTTCTTGTTGAAGCAAGCAAGTAGAGGAAGAAGAAGATATGGCTCGCAGTCATAGATTTCTAGAACCTAAAGATTAAAAAATAATAAACGCCAAAAATAATAAATCCAGCACCACTTTATAGAGGTAACTGCTCTAATTATGTAGAGTAGGTGTACTTTTGGCGTTTCTGGAAATCCGGACTGGATATACAGACTTAACCCGAAATTCGGTGTGGCACCGAAAGGTGCCACGCCCCACCAAGCTGTCTAATCGCAGTGTCTAGTGCTATACGGAAAAAACTTGACATTGGTAGGTCGTATTTTACCGATGGAGAATTATATGATGCCAAACTTGTTTTATTTGGCAATGCCATGTGTTATTGGTAATCAAACGAGAGGCTGGATGTTCTCGAATGTGCTGGGAAAAGGCATTTTTTAAGGAAAATATTCAAAAAAGTATTTTTCACAATCTAGGGGGACACAGGCCACACAAATTTTACAATTTTTATGTTTTTGATAAAATTTCTGTTTGGACCTTTTCAGCTGTGATACTTATACTGAGCTATAAATTTTTCTGCTTTTGATTACCCTAACTAAAAATCATTATTATAGTCGCAATAACTATTGCAGTCAAAGAAACATCTTTAGAAATTTTGAAAAAAAAAAAAATTTTGAACTCGAGTACCTTGATCTTCTAAAAATGAAAAATTAAATATATAAAAAAAAAAAAGAAAACCCACATAAAAAAAAAACATTTAATATTTGTGATCAGAATAAAGTATCGAAAACAATTGGAATTTGAGGGGAGATAATAAAGAGTGAAGTTTGTAGTGTAAAGCATGGAAGAGGAACAGTTGTACAAAAGGTACAACTTCACAACTTTCGTACGACAATTGTTAGTTGAACGAGAACGCTAACAATAGACTCAATGGGAAATATCATTTGAACAATTTGGCCACTTTTGGAGATACCCTGTACTACTACCCGCTTTGAACAACAAGCTTACCAACAATTAGAGTACTGTATCCTCTTAAGGCGCGAAAATAATAATTTGAATTTGGTGCAAGAAATCACTAGCCAGAAACACTGTCCACTAGCACCGAGGATTTGCCTTTCAAGTCTAGCCGATTCTTGTCTTCTCACAAACATCGGCTTGCCAGGATATCATAGACGCAAATTTCAACAGATAGCTAGCTTCGTTAGCCAGCTCGCGAATATCAAACAGTTCGTGGTAACGAACTGTAAGTAAGGAGCGACCCGGCTCAATGGTAACCGAAACTCTAAAAAAGGGATTTTGATACCAATAGATACATCAAAAGAATCAGATTTTAATTCTGATTTCAAATATATAACTTTCATCAAGTTTAAGCTTACCCACCAAAGGTTACGCGCCTGAGAAAATTTGACTGATTTTCGAAAAAAGGGGTAAAGACCCCCTAAAAGTTATAGAACCTTAATGAAAATCACACCATCATATTCAGCGTATCATAGAACCCTACTGTAGAGGTTTCAAGCTCCTATCTGAAAAAAAGGGGAATTTTCCATTTTTTGCCTTGAGAAAGATCACGGATGCATGTTTATTTTTTGTTTTTTTTTGTTTTGTTTTTTCCCAGGGGTGTTCGTATAAACCCAGTGGTCCGATAAAAACGTGGGTGGGCTCATTCGACACGATATTAAAATTTATATTTCCTTTTTTAATTTACCAAAAAAAAGGAGGGCAACTAGGCCCCCTCCCACGCTCATTTTTTTCCCAAAGTCACCCGATCAAAATTTTGAGATAGCCATTTTGTTCAGCATGGTCGAAAATATGATAAAAATGTCTTTTAGAATGACTTGATCCCCCAAAGTCCCCAGGGGGAGGGCTGAAAGTTATGAACTTTAGGCTACTCAATGTTAACATATAGTATTGGTTATTGGGAAGTATACAGACTTTTTCAGAGGAGATTTTTTCTGGTAGGTGGGGGAAGGAGAGGGTCGGGCGCTATAGGGAAGGATCTTGCCATGAAGGAAGTTGTCAGGGGGGAAGGGACATTGCTATGAAGGGGGCGCCGGATTTCCCAGCATTATTAAAGAAAAAGATCAGGAATTTAATAAAAAAAAACAAGTTTTTCAACTGATCAACTGATTGTGATTAAGAGGTAATTTTTAAAGAACTGGGAAAAAAATTTGAACTATAGTTTATAGAGAAGGGTATTAACTAGAGGGCGAACCCCTTAATATACGCTTTAAAATTTTATTAATATAGAAGTTCGATACGTAAGTTAATTCTAAGTTACGTAAATTTATTACTAATAAAAACGTTCTTAAATAAAATCAAACAAGTTTCGAGAAAGCCATTTAACCAAATATAATATGCAAAATTTGTTTTAATTATTCATGTACGGTGAGCCAAAATCAAAACCTGCATTAATTCAAAAACGTTCAAAAATTAAATAAAAAAAAACAAGTTTTTTAAACTGAAAGTAAGGAGCGACATTAAAACTTAAAACGAACAGAAATTATTCCGTATATGAAGGGGCTGTCCCCTCCTCAACGCCTCGCTCTTTACGCTAAAGTTTGACTTTCTCACAACTCTATTTTTCTAAACAATAAAAAAACTTTAGCGTAAAGAGCGAGGCGTTGAGGAGGGGACAGCCCCCTTCATATACGGAATAATTTCTGTTCGTTTTAAGTTTTAATGTCGCTCCTTACTTTCAGTTTAAAAAACTTGTTTTTTTTTATTTAATAACTAAAAGAATCAATTCACATCGACGAAGCCAAAGATGCTCCAAAATGTATAGATGAAAAAAAATGTCAATAATACAGTTACTGATTGCATCTCTTTGAGAAGAGGTTACTATAGCAGTTAAGCTGTAGAGATTTCCTTAGAGATCGCCATCTCTAAGATTTCCTTAGAGATGGCGATCTCATCTCGAGATCGCCAAAAATTTTGGATCTTTTGTTATAGTTCATTATTCTTTTTATTTGTAGTTGAATTTAAAGTTTTTTAAAATTGAATTTGATTTTTTTTTTTTTCAGAAAGTAAAAATTTCAAATGTCCAGGTTTTAGTTTGACTCTGTTTATGTTAATTCGAGTTTCATTAATATATTTTTTTAGTTGCGTATAGACAAGAACTGCTACTGATCGGCATACCGGCGTGAGGCGTTTGACAATAAAATTGTTTAGGGGGTAAAAACCGGCTATGATTGTTTCAAAGTTTCGAAATATATTTACACCCCTTTACAGTGCCAAAATCTGGGACATATACTTCTTCTACTTCTTCTACTTGAAGCAGCACCACGCGTTTTCCGCCTCACCTGACATCTGAAATTCCCATGTTACGTCATAATTTGTTTAGCCGTAAGCTCCCCAGAGTCACAACTACACAGATATGATACATAGGTTCCACCGCGACAAAAGTGCAAAGATCTAATTAAATGTGCCTACTGTGGAAGTAAAGGACATACGACGTTTATGAAAGATAATGTCGAAAAATCGTCGGTTTTGCAAAGAACTGGCGCCGACTCAAATTACCCATTCATAAAAAGAATTGTTCAAGTCTTAGTGAAGTATGTTCTGTCCACCATTACCATTTATTTCGTTCTAACCGTATTCCGTCATTTCCTCTTTAACTTTTGTCAAAGTGACAGGTTAAAAAAAGATTAAAAAATAAATTATTATAATTTGAAAATACAAAAAATGGTAATAAATTACTCACAAAACGGAAGTCATGAATAAATCTTCCTTGACGATTGGCTCCAAATTTGGGCACTTCAATTTTAACGGCCTCTTCGTCGTCCATGTCGATATCAATCATTTCGTCAAAGAATTTCTGAAAGTCGGCAACATTCTTGTCCATTTCGTTGAAAAGACCCGAAAGTTCAGCAGAGTCGGAATCAGCGCCTTCCACAAGCTATAAGTTTATGATGATTAAGGTTGATCAGAGGAAAAATATTACATTGGGAATCAAAAAGCATTATTCACCATATACTGGGGAGCTTGTGACCCACAAAGACCTATTTTACTAAACAATATGTCAAATAGCTTCCTTTAATCTTTTCTTTATAACTGGTAGTAAACTGAGATCTAAGCTTCTATCACGAAATTGATATAGGCAAGGCCGTATCCAGGAAGGGAGAAAATACCATGTTTGAGCTATTCCCTTCAAATTTTTTTTCCTAACTCATAAAACCATAACAAAATGCATAAAAGATTTTGATTCATTTTCTGAACTTTTGGATAAGATACCCCCCCCCCTGAATAAAAATCCTGGACATGTCCTTGGATTAAGGTATCAGCTTCCTCCGCAAAGCAGTCTGATCTAGTGAATCCGACCTATCCAGGTCTGAAGAAGAAATGAGCCCTTTTATCGCCTTTCCAGTGTAATATTGGTTGTTGCAATAACTAAACAGACATTTTTATCCCAATTAAAAATTGAATTCTGTCTAACGATAACTAATGTTATTTGATTTAAATTGTGAGTTGGAATGAAATATGGTCTATTACTTCAGGATGGGGAATGTTGCAACACGTTTCAAGGTCATTTTAACAATGTAAATAACCGGACTCGCTATTTTGACCAGTGCGCTTGCGCACTGTAATTTTAGAAATTGTACCAAACGTCCCAATATTGGGACCAATGGTCCAATGGAATCTTAGTTTTTATTCGGTAAATAAACGTCCTTTTTTTGCTTTTCTCAAACCTTTAGCTTTTCATGGATATACAAAATTTAGGTGTATACATGATATACCCATGTACCCATTATTATCACAAACCCTTTGGAGTTAAACAATTCTGACACTGATAAGAAGAAAAAATCTTAACTGGTTGTGACGTAACAAAAAAATGAAACTAAGATAGAATTCTACAATCATTACAAGTAATTTGTTGAAGCAAGTTGACATGTTATGAACATCTTCTACACATACACTAATAAAAGAGATTGTTTTGTCCTGAACAAGATTCAATATGCAATGGCATCAGTTGATAAAAATGTAGGGGGAAGGGGAGGGCAAAATGTGAAAGGGTGCACTTTTACCTAATGATGAAGAATTTACGATGAAACTTCAACATTCATTCATTCTATGATGCGGCCGATGGGAGACAGTGCTCTTTCCAAACAAATGAAGTTGCTAATTTTAAAAAACTTCAACAAAAATACAGCTAAATTATTAAGGGATGTGCCTCATTTTTCTAGGACAATTATGTTTTTTTTAGTGACAATCGTATAATATATCAGTATAGTATATCGTATAGTATATTAGTATAGTGACTATCGTCACAATACTCAATATTAATAATAATATTAAATTTAATATAAAAATATTGAACATATAATTATATAAATTATATAGTGTATCAAAATGTATAAAATATAAAAAAAATCATTAAATAAATAAAATACCTTCATTTCAAGCATTGCAGGTGGCATAAGAACGTCGTCGAAGAAGGTGGCATAAGAACGTGCTTTTATACTTACTATATAATAGTTATATATTTAATATAATTATTGTTTAACTAATATTAAATTTAATATAAATATACAATTATATAAATTATACAATGTATCAAAATGTATAAAATATAAAAAAAAATCATGGGATAAATATAACAATACCTTCATTTCACGCATTGCAGGTGGCATAAGAATATCATCAAAAAGTTGAATACGTGCATTTCGTTGAGCAGTCTCCGTAGGCACGCGGCACCAGCCACGGAAACGTCCAGCCTACAATATTGGGACAAAATTTAATATTCCTTGAGAAAAATAAGCATGCCCTTTACACAAACCATGTGTTCGGTTACCAAACTGCTGAAGCAGCCATCTTTCCTAACCTTGTCATTCATCGCCAACAAATCAGCTCATTAATTACAGGGTAGCCAGTATTGTAGTCAGAAGGCACACACGCGGCGAGGAGGTTCTGTATCCTCAGTCTCAGATTTTTTTAAGCAGCAATGTTAGATATCTTAACGTCAATTTTTTTATAACCAATCGTACAAATTTAATTAGAAACCTAAGAGATAGGTATGGTGATGGTGATGTACTAATACGGTGATGTACTAATAAGGTGTAATACGTACTAATATGGTGATGAAACACCTCTAGCCCCACCCCCAAATTATGTGGAGAGGCTGTAAAAAGAATAGAGAATCGGTTCTCTATGTAAGTTACTATCTCTTTTAGTGCCCCGTACAGCGAATTTTATTTTGGAAAACCTAGTGTATTAGAATCTCTTCTCAGTTATTGCAATGACCTTGATTCTAACGTTCTTCTCTGAGATTGTCTAGGGATCAATTTCTTCCCTTTTATGACAAAATGCTGATTTCTGAAGATTTATGTTCCCTGTGAAACCCCGGCTTTGCGACACAGCAGTAACTTGCACCATAAATTGCACCTACAGCAGTAACTTGAACCAAAAAACAAGATTTCCTAAAAGAATCCCTTTTTTCCTTTATAGCAAGAAATTAGACTTGCTATTTATAAACATTTAATATATACATTTATAATATATACATACCTATACATTTATATACATTATACATTTATAATATATACATACATACATTTATAATATATTTATAATATATAATATATACATATTATAATATATACATACAACTGCAACAAACCTTCATAATAGTTGTACTACAGGATTTCGGTAGATGGGTATTTGGAATACTATTCAAATAAATGAGATAAAAATATGCATAATCTTTTTGCTTTTATAGGGTCGAAGCCATTCTGACGACCACCAAGTTAAAACCCTGAATAAAGATAAATGTTAATCGACCACCCCCCTTAACATGCCCTAAAAGTTTCAACTTCATTCCCTTACCGTTCCTGAAATATCAGACAAACACTTTTGACAAGCTTGAACGCGCTTAGTGTCTTATGATTTAGTTCAACATCCCACTCAATGTGCCCTGATAGTCTCAAAATAATACCCTTAGAACTTTTTAAAAAAACTTATTTTTTTCTAATTAAACCTTTTTTCTAATTAAGCCCTTGTGTTTGAAGAGTCATTCTTAAATAATTGGAATAAAATCAAAGTTTAACGTAAAGAGTGAAGTATTGAGGAGGAGGCAACTCCCCTCATATGCGTAATAATTTCTGTCCGAATTAAGTTTTAATGTTGCTCCTTACTTTCAATTCAAAAAACTTATGTTTACTTGTTTAATAATACCATGGATTCAATATAATAGTGGATGCAAACTTCCTGTTCAACGAGCAAAAGTTCACATAAATCCCCAGTAATCGGACATTGCCTGATCATGGATAAATACCGTGGCTGCGGCGGTAGCTACCATCTAGTAAGGGACAAACCACGGCCCATAGTGTAGATAAGAAATCACCGTTTAAAGCAATGGTTCCCAACCCATTTTGGGCCGTGTCCCACTTAATTTTTTTTAATATTAAGCCCTCCCCCCATAGATATTTAAATTTTGATATTAAAAATTTGTATGTGTATTCCCATGAAGGAAGCTATAAAAGCCATTAAAAATGCCTTAAAAGACCTTTAAAAAGGCCTTAAAAATGCCTTACCTGCATCCCACTTTGTGAATCACAATTTTAACGAATCCCAGAAAAGCAATTTTTTATAAGATACGTGATTATAAGTAGTACCGCATTAGTGGAATACAAGGGAAGATTAAAACAATGAGTTATAAAATATTTCGAAAAAGGATAACAAATATACTACAACTTATACGTATTGTATAAAACTACGAAAATGTTTAGTAGACGAGAAATCAGATATAAAAAACACATCGTGAACTCAGAATTAAAGAGTATACTTTAAACTACTTTACATTTAAATTTATATTTAATAACACTTTAGATTTTAATTACATTTAAATTACTTTACAGAAGAGCGAAAATAAGGAAAACAAGGAAAACAAGGAAAAATAAGGAAAAATAAAGAAAAATAAGAAAAATAGGGAGAAATAAGGTAAAATAAGCAAAAGTAAGGAAGAATAAGGAAAATAAGGAAAAATAAGGAAAAACAAAGAAAAATAAGGAAAATCAAGGAAATATAAGAAAAAATGAGGAGAAATGATGAAAAATAAAGAAAATTAAGGAAAAACAAAGAAAAATAGTGAAATCAAGGAAATATAAGAAAAAATGAGGAAAAATATGGAAAAATAAGGAAGAATAAGAAAAAATAAGGAAAAACAAGACAAAATTAGGAAAAATAAGGGAAATTATGAAAAAAAAAAGAAAAATAAGGAAATATTCTTTTCGCCAAACTGTTTTTTTGGCTTTTTTTTACGAGTTTAGCAGCTTCAGCAGTCATTAGTAAAAACTATTTCTTGTTCCTTTTTTTCAATTGTCTTATACAAACTATTGCAAAATTCGTTTTAAAACATCCTCTAATTTTAAGTTAGTCAAAATCAATAATGACTATAAGCGACAGTCATTTCACCACAGACGGTACTCGTGCACTATCTGGTACCCACTGCTATTACTGTATCAAGGAAACGAGACACGAAACCCGCCAAATGGGTATTTTCAATAGAGAAATGGAATGCAAAGCGTGGTTTTCATTGCATTTCCGATATTTAAACTGTTGTTTTTTGGGGTTTAGGGGGGGGGGGATGGTACCTAGGTTAGGTTACGTATTTGATATATGCTATGATATTCCCCCCACCCCACCCCAACCCTTAATGTGCAAATATATAGCCCAAATTTGTTTCTAAACTATTATATACTCATCCTATTTTATTTTTTTATTAGCATTAACCAAATTTGACTTCTTTTGTGGGTACCATATTATGGACAAGTACCCCACAGAGTAAGTCGAACTATTTTAATTCTTTTCTTTTAATTGTTTTATTCACACCCTTACGAACTTTCATTACAAGTAAATTGAAGTAAATGATGAGACTATTTTTTGCAGACTTTGAATTGACTTTCTAGTTCCTTTGATTGATCCATTTCCAGTTCCAGTTCCCTTAATTAATTCAAGTTCCTTTACTTTCCCGTTCTTCAATTGATCTACAAACACCATGACAAGCTTGACTTTCATCATGCTCTGATTTTGAGAAAGTCCGAGAAAAGACCAGAGGCGGTTTTAGGGGTGACAGAGGGGCACTTGCCCTGGATGGAGAAATTTTAGGGGCAAAAAAATTTTAAATAGATAATCTAACACTTATAATCATTTTGTAAATTTTGGGATTTTATTTTTATTAAAATAAAGTGGATGATGCAGTTAATATAGGAAAACAATTATTAACTATTAATTAATTTATACAAAAAAATAAAAATTAAAGAATAATTAAACAGTGAAATAATTTAAATAATAAATTAAAAGAGTAAATAATAAAATTATTAATTAATTAATAAATTGAAAATAATTGGGGTAATAAATGCAAATGTTGTTAAAATTTGGCCTGAAAATTCAGTGGGAGACAGAGGGGAAGAGAGCTTATTAAGATTTCGCCCCTGGCACTAGAGGTCAGAACCGCCACTGGTAAACACAGTAAATTTCAGTAATTTTAACAAACTGTTAGTCAACCTATTTTCAGTTCCCCTCTTTTAGTTGTTTTATACGGACTATGACAAAATTCTAATTTAAACATGCCTAGATTTTGAGTAGATTAAAGTAAGAAATAACAGCAACTGATAGTAATTTTAGCTGACAACAAGTCAAACTATTCCGAGTTACACTCTTTTATTTGCTGTATACACACAATGATAAACTATTTTTAATTTCTCTCGCTTTAATTTTAATCTAATAATTTATTATAATCAAACATATAATTAAACTTTAAATTAAACATATTTAACATATATAACATATAATAATAATTATATGTAAAATTAAATATGTAAATTAAAATATTAAATAATAACTAAACAGTGAAATAATTTAAATAATAGGTAATAATAAGTAAGTAAGTAATAATAAGTAATAAGTAAATAATAATAAGTAAGTAATAACAGCAAGTAACAGTAATTTTAGCTGACGACAAGTCAAACTATTGCGAATTACCCTCTTTTATTTGCTGTACACTAAGATAAACTATTTTTTACTTTCCTTCACTTTGATTTTAAGCATCCTCTGGTTTTAATAAAACATGTTTAAAAAGAAAAAAAGAAAAAAAAGATAATTTGCACGCAGATGAAAAAAGCAAAAGCTAAAACACGGAGCAGATATTTCAACAAGGACCTCTGATAACCCGTCCTCAGCGTTAAACAAAAAAAATAAGAAAGAATAAGAAAAAAATAAGAAAGAAAAAGAAAATAAGAAATAAGAAAATATGAAAGAACAAGAGAAAAAGAAATCAGAAATGAGAAAATAAGAAAGAATAAGAAAAAAAGAAATAAAAAAATAAGAAAGAATAAGAAAATAAGAAAGAATAAGAAAAAAAAAGAAATAAGAAAAGAAATACCAGCACAAAACACAAACCTTTTGAAGTGAACTGAAAAAGACAGAGAAAATTCTGAAACAGAATCAGAGCAAGAGAGAAAGAGAGAGACAAATAAATTCATTAACAAAAATAACGCTTACAACAACCATCAGGTGAGCCCATTGGGTTGAATATAATGGCTTTTTCTATAATTATAATTTACTCACATATATTCACACTTCCCCTTATCAAAATCAAAATTACAAAACGAAAAAAAAAAAAACTTAAATCATTAACAACTTCCCAGAAGGTACCGTTTCGACCTTTTCTTGAACTGGCTAACATTATTTGCTACCTTTATACCCTCCGGCAGAAACTTCCACATCTGTGGTGCTGCAAAACGCAAAAATAAAGTAGGCCTACTCCAAGCCTCAGACCCTGCCCGAGGAATGTCTAGTTTTGTAACGTTGATAAAAAGGATTAGACTTAAAATTCCCGAAAACCCTCCGATAGATAAAGATTCAAACATTGAAAAACACAATAGCTAGTTGATAATCTCTTAACTTGTAAACATTTAAAATTTTAATAAAAGAATATTCGAAATTATTTTGAACAAATATTCTATTCGCAGCGATTTATGCAGCCTCTAACATCCTGACTCTTGATAATACGGTCATACGGTCAATTGAACTTGGTTTAGAATGAGAAACAATATTATTTGATTCTCTCTGTTTTCGATTATATAGTATTTCTATTAAATAATTTATTAAATATTTGTATTAAATTAAATATTTGTATTATAAGAATAGTATTTGATTCTCTCTGTGTTAAATGATCATCAATTGGGTTGAATCCCCAGCACCTCTATTAAAAGTGGCACCTCTATTAAAAGCTCCTCTATATGGCACCTCTATTAAAAGCAACATCTTTATGTATGTGTTTTCGATTTCAATTGCTTCCCTAAAAGTTTGTGGTAACTGAAACTGTAGAAACTGATTATTTACTGTAGAAACTGAAGCTGCTTCATCAAAAAGAACTGAATGATATGGCTGCTCAAAACTGTAAAAAGTCAAAGCAGAGACAAACTCATTATTTTTGCTTTTAGACTTGAGAGATTTATTTATTGAAAGTTTGTGCTCGTGTAGTTTTTCTCCTAACTGTTGGCGTGCTCTGACAATGTAAAACATCCCACATGAACATAGGACTGTAAAAGCCATTCCGAAGTATAGAACCAGTTTTATTTTTCCACATTATAGAACCGACACATTATAGAACTTTTTTTTCGTTAGTTTCTTTCAGGTTAGCGAGAGACAAGACAAAGAGAAGTTACAGAATAGATGGAAAATATATAATTTGGGCTATATATTTGTACATTACGCGATGCGGGGTAAAGTATTCGGACAGTGTGAAGTTAAAAAAAACAATTCTTACTTCATAATATGCAGAATAATTGTACTTAACAGATTAGGCATGCAGACCTGCTATACTTTACCCCCCCCCCCCCTTAATGAGCAAATATATAGCCCAAATTTGTATCTAAAGTATTATATTTTTATCATACTTAGGTATAATTCGTTAAGATTCAGCGTCAGAGAAACATATTAGAAGAATATTAGATAGGGGCTATATCATACAAGTACCGATTTATTTATTGAAAGCTTGTCATCTGCTGGAAACAACCTGGCCCGTCTTCTGGATAATGAAACTGGAGAGGACTTTCAATCATATCTACCCCCGTCTCACAATTGCTCCCTTTTTCTTACTCCTGTAACCCCAGATGAACTTTTACTTATAACAAACCTTTTAAAGAATGGATCTTCGGAAGGGGTTGATGGGTCATCTACTAATCTGATTTAGTGCATAGCACCAAATATTGTAATCCCGCTTTCCCATGTGTTAAACCTCTGTTTTAAAGCCGGAAGATTTCCTTCTTGTTTCAAGTCTACAAGAATTATTTCTTTGTATAAAGGAGGAGACCCGAAGAACTCAACAAACTATCGGCCGATTTCAATCCTTTCTACATTTGGGAAGTTGCTCGAAAAGTGCCTATATAACCGTAGTCAGCTTTTTAATGAAATCTAAATTTTGTAGTCCGATGCAATTTGGGTTCCGGAAGTCTCACTCTACTAAGCATGCTATTATGGCAATGACTCAGTTTGTTCATGATGCCCTCGACAAACGTGATATTCCTGCTACAATTTTTATTGACATTAAAAAGGCATTTGATACGATTTCCCATAAATTATTGCATACTAAACTTGCTAACTGCGGCATAAGAGGCCCAGTTAATGACTTAGTAATGCCATTTCTAAAAAACCGAAATCAGTATGTAGACGGAGGTGATACTTCTTCCTCATCAATATCTCAATCTCAGTCAGTTGGAGTCCCACAATGCTCTATTTTGGGTCCACTCCAATTTTCTCCACTCCTATTGGGTCCGAATAACACATTATTCGCCGATGACACGGCATGTAATGCCAACAGCCCCGACTCTAGATCTTTGAAGCTTAGGTTGGAATCAGCACTGAAGAGGCTTATCTTATGGTTTTCGAGAAATAAATTGACTATTAATTGTACTAAGACAAAATTCATCATCTTCTCTCGTACTGGGAAAACAGCACCGGAAATTATGATGATTAATATTCAAGGCCTACCCATTGAAATTGAAAGAGTTGATGATATTAAATATATCAGAATAATACTGGATTCAAGTTTATCATTTAAAAGCCATGCAATTTATCTTCGAATGAAACTGGCAAGAAATATTGGAATGATGAATCATCTGAAATTTGTTCTACCGTTTTTAGCCCTGAAATCTCTTTATCATTTTTTAATGCATTCATATATAGATTACTGTCCTATTATTATTTTTTAATACTTTTAAAACTCATATTCTTCCTCTTCAGAGGCAACAAAATAAAGCTCTGCGTCTATTGAAAAATTGCCTGCCCAGCCCGTTTTTTTATCCTGGTAAATCGTCAACAAAAAGTATGTATCAAATTTTAAATATACTTCCACTGAATCTTTTCCCTTCTTTCTATTCTGTTCTTTATATGATTAAACACTTTCAAGGTCTTTTGCAGGAGTATTTTTATTTGCATAATAATTTTTTTTCAGGATGATAATCAGGTTTTGCATGCATATTGGACCCATGGCAGTTTTGTAGTCCGTCAGGCTTTAATAAAATCTGAAAAGTCCCGTTTTTCACCACGGCATAGCATCATATATAATTGGAACAAATTCATAGATTTGTACATTTGAATAAATCTTTGGTTAATAATAAAATTAGATTAAAGAATCAGTTAAACAGTAACTAGTAATTTAATTTAATTTCTGGGTGGATGCTCCTCATTTAATTTTATTTGGTAATTTTGATTTTATTCGGGTTTTGTTTGTTTTTACCATACGGAGAGTTGAAGAGCAATCTTTTTATTCCAGTATCTGGAGATAGTATTATTTATTTATTATTATATGAATATAAACCCACACACGAGTTATTCTTACTGTGGGTCATTGATTTGATAGTTTTGTCAACATTTTTTAAGTAAAGAACTCGATTAATAAAGAACTTGAACTTGTGCTCGTGTAGATTTTCTCCTAACTGTTGGCCCACTCTGACAATGTATATTTTCCCACACGGACACAGGACTGTAAAAGCCATTCCGAAGTATATAATCCCTTTTATCTTTCCCAGAATTGAAAAAAAACTCTTCAACCATAGACAAGTTGCTCGTGGTGTCCGTAGCTCGTGGCGTTGCTCATGGCTTATACTAATCCCAGTCAACAAAGTGAATGGTGAGGTGTCGTGAAAATGCTCCACTAAACCCTGAATAGCTAAAACCTATCCCAGGGCACAAACTCCAATGCTGAGGATAAGTGAAAGGGTTCAGCTCCGTTCCCCTCTGAGGAATGATCTGGCCTTCGGGGTCCCTCTGTTTTCGTTTGGCTAATCACCGGACAACTGCGAATGTGAATAGCGTTTGTAATAGATGAAGTATGTCAAAAAAGTGAGGGAATTCTTTCATAACTGAACTGTGCTTGGTAAAAAAAGTCGTTGAAGCTAAATTTGAAATATTCATAGCTAAAACAACCTTCAGAATAAAATTAAGAAGCCGCCAACATATATCGAGGGTTGTATTCTTTGACACACGGCATAAAAATCCTATTATTTATAGTAGGTTATTTGACATTCAGTATCAAATTCAAATTTATTTGTTTATTTGCTATTTTTATTTTCTTAATAGGTTGCGTTGAAATTAATTAAACTTTAGTTTTTATTTTTTCGTTGATAAAGGCTTCCGGACGTAGAGCCAAAAAATTGAGACTTTACTATTTAAAGTTTTTTGTTGTTTTTTCAATTTGTTGTTTTTATTTAAACTAAAACCGTTTTCTATTTGTTAAATTTTCCCTTATATGACCTGCTGGTACTCTTCTGCTGTTTCCTTGGACCCTTTAAGGAGGAAGGTAATTTATTGCTGGGAATTAAGTGCCTTTCCTAAGCTATCCCTATCTTCTCTTTTGTATTGCGGCTTCCGGTGAAAGGAGGAAGCCGAGGAAAGGAAAAAGGAAAAAGGAAAAAGGAAAGGAATTTCCCAAAACTAAGTTTATGAACTTGGGGCCATTGAAAGAATTCGACCGCAATACAAAAAAGAAGATAGGGATAGCTTAGGAAATGCACTTAATTCCCAGCAATAAATTACCTTCCTCCTTAAAGGGTTCAAGGAAACAGCAGAAAAGTACCAGCAGGTCATTATCGACTCTATCGCAAGCTCTATCTCATTGAAGCAGACCCAGACGTCCAGCAAAGACAAACCTTGGTTCAACGTCCACTACACAGAGGCTATGTGAGCAAAAACGATGTCTACTCTTAAAAGAACAAAAAAAAAAATTATTTTATAATGGACGTAAAGCCCAGTTCTCATGATTCATTAATTCAGGGTTTATATGGGGAGAAACTCACTACCAAGCTTCAAACGGCTTCTGCTAAGAGCTGATATAAAGTTGTAAAAGAAGCCTAGTTGTCTAAGGAAAAATCAACGACGGGACCATCGTGCAAGACCCACAGAGAAAGACCAAAGCTGTTGCTGACGCATAATTATCTTAATATTTTTTTATGAAACGTTATATATAAAACGTCAAACGCCAGTATGGTCTTAAAACGCATTTAAATGAAATCAAAGAAATGATAACAATGAGTAACAATAATTGCAGCAGACATAATCAAAAATATTGTCAGTCCATCCCACTCTGACTTTAAGCAAGCTCTGATCTTGATTAAGTCAAAGCAAGTAATAACAGTAACAGTAACAGTAATTTTGGAAGACAATAAGTAAACCGCAATGAATTGAAGTAAAAAACATGTTGCCACGTGCTAGGAGCTGGCACATTACCTAAGAGGAAAAGAAAACATGTTCAATCAAAGTTTAGAGATAGCCATTTTGTTCAACGTAGTTGAAACTTCTGGAAATTATGTATTTAAGGATGACAAACCCCCAAGAGCCCCCAGGGCAAAGGTTGTGAGTTATACCCTGATGGCAATAAGGTTTTTATAAATAGAGTTGTCGTAAAAACTTCAAAAGGGGCTGATTTAATTGGAAATTGAGAGGGCTAGTGCCCTTTTTAATAGTCAAAAGTGATTAGAGGGTAACTAACCACCCTCTCACATCCACCCTTCCCCCAAACACATCCAATCAAAATTTTCAGACAGCCATTTTGTTCAACGTAGTAGAAAGTTCTTAAAATTAGGTCTTTGTGGATGACAACCCCAGCCCTCAGGGCAAGGGCTTTAAGTTATACCCTGGGGGCATATAAGCTTTCTTATTGCAAGCGTTGTCGTAGAAACTTCAAAAGGGATCATCTGATTAGAAATTGAAAGGGCTAGTGCCTTTTTAATAGTTGAAAGTGATGGGAGAGCGACTAACGCCTCTCTCACGCCCACCATTTTCCTTAACACACCCAATCAAAATTTTGAGATAGCCATTTTATTCAACGCAGTTGAAAGTTTGGTAAACTAGGTCTTTAAGGATGACATCCCCCCACAATTCTCAGGGCATGGATTGCAAGTTATGCCCCTAGGAATGTAAGATTTTTATAGAAAGCGATGCTGTAAAAACATCAAAAAGTACTCATTCAATTGGAAATTGAAAGGGCTAGTGCCCTTATAATAGCCGAAAGTGATTGAAGGGCACGCCCGCCTTTCCCCCAAACACATCCAATCAAAATTTTCAGATAGCCATTTTGTTCAACGTAGTAGAAAGTTCTTAAAATTAGGTCTTTGAGGATGACAACCCCAGCCCTCCGGGCAAGGGCTTCAAGTTATACCCTGGGGGCATATAAGGTATCTTTTTGAAAGTGTTGTCGTAGAAACTTCAAAAGGGATCATCTGATTAGAAATTGAAAGGGCTAGTGCCTTTTTTAATGGTTGAAAGTGATGGGAGAGCGACTAACGCCTCTCTCACGCCCACCATTTTCCTAAACACACCCAATCAAAATTTTGAGATAGCCATTTTATTCAACGTAGTTGAAAGTTTGGTAAACTAGGTGCTTAAGGATGACATCCCCCTACAACTCTCAGGGCATGGATTGTAACTTATGCCCCTAGGAATGTAAGATTTTTATAGAAAGCGATGCTGTAAAAACATCAAAAAGGACTCATTCAATTGGAAATTGAAAGGGCTAGTGCCCTTTTAATAGTCGAAAGTTATTGAAAGGCAACAAACCCCCCTCTCACGCCCACCATTTCCCAAAACACATCTAATCAAAATTTTGAGATATCCATTTTGTTCGACGTAGTCGAAAGTTCTGGAAATTAGGTCTTTTAGATGATAACTCCCTCAGAGCCCTCAATGCAAGGGTTTTAAGTTACGTCCCGGGGGCATATAAGGTTTATATAGAAATTTATTGTAGAAATTTCAAAAAGGGCTAATATAACTTGAAATTGGAATGGCCCTTTTTAATAGTCGAAAGTGAGTGGAGAGTAATTGACCCCCCTCTCACGCCCACCATTTCCCCAAACACATTCAATCAAAGTTTAGAGATAGCCATTTTGTTCAACGCAGTTGAAAGTTCTGAAAATTATGTATTTAAGGATGAAAAACCCCCCCGAGTCCCCAGGGCAATGGTTGTGAGTTATACCGTGGTGGAAATAAGGTTTTTATAGATAAAGTTGTCGTAAAAACTTCAAAAGGGGCTCATTTAATTGGAAATTGAGAGCGCTTGTGCCCTTTTTAATAGTCGAAAGTGATTTGAGGGTAACTAACCACCCTTTCACGTGCACCATTCCCCCAAACACATCCAATCAAAATTTTCAGACAGCCATTTTGTTCAACGTAGTAGAAAGTTCTTAAAATTAGGTCTTTGAGGATGACAACCCCAGCCCTCAGGGCAAGGGCTTTAAGTTATACCCTGGGGGCATATAAGGTTTCTTATTGAAAGCGTTGTCGTAGAAACTTCAAAAGGGCTCATTTGATTGGAAATTTAAAGGGCTAGTGCACTTTTTAATAGTCGAAAGTGGAGGGTAACTAACCCCCCTCTCACGCCCCCCTTTTTCCCAAACACATCCAATCAAAATTTTAAAATAGCCATTTTTTTCAACGTAGTTGAAAGTTCTGGATATTATGCATTTAAGGATGATAAACCCCCCAGAGCCCCCAGGGCAAAGGTTGTGAGTTATGCCCTGGGGGCAATAAGGTTTTTATAGATAGAGTTGTCGTAAAAACTTCAAAAGGATGACAACCCCAGCCCTCAGGGCGAAGGCTTTAAGTTATACCCTTGGGGTATATAAGGTTTTTATTGAAAGCGTTGTCGAAGACACTTGAAAAGAGCTCATTTGATTAGAAATTGAAGGGCACTTTTTAATAGTCAAAAGTGGAGGGCAACTAACCCCCCTCTCACGCCCCCCTTTTCCCCAAGCACATCCAATCAAAATTTTAAGATAGCCATTTTGTTCCACGTAGTTGAAATATCTTGAAATTAGTCTTTTTTAGGATGACCCCTCCCCCCACAGCCCTCGGGGCAAGGGCTGTAAGTTATGCCCTGGGGGTATATAAGGTTTTTATAGAACGCGTTGTCGTAGAAACTTCAAAAAGGGCTCATTCGAATGGAAATTTTAATGGCTAGTGCTTTTCTTAATAGTCGAAAGTGATTTGAAGGCAGCTAACACCCCTTGCACGCCCACCATTTCCCAAAACACATTCAATCAAAATTTTGAGATAGTCATTTTGTTTCACGCAGTGTAAAGTTCAGGAAATTATACCTTTGAGCAGAAAACTCCCCCCACAGTCTTCAAGGCAAGGGTTATAGGTTATTCCCTAGGGGCATATAAGTTTTTATTGAAATCTTTGTCGTAGAAACCTGAAAAAGAGCTCTTTCGATTATAAATTCAAAGGGCTAGAGCCATTTTTAATAGTCGAAAGTGATTTGATGGCAACTAATCCCCCTCTCACGCCCACCTTTTCCCCAAACACATCCAATCGAAATTTTGTTAAATTTTGAGATAGCCATTTTGTTTCATGTATTTGAAAGTTCTGGAAATTATGTCTTGGAGGATGACAACCACCCTCACAGCCCTTAGGGTAAGGGTTGTATTTTATGCCCTGGGGGCATATAAGGTTTTTGTGGAAAGCGTTGTCGAAGAAGCTCAAAAAGGGCTCATTCGATTAGAAATCAAAAGGCATTGTGTCCTTTTTAATAGTCGAAAGGGATTGAAAGACTTGAAATTTTTATAGTAAAGATCGATGTGGTTGTTGTATGTATGTTTAGACAAAATGTATGTTTTTGGTTGTTGTTGTTTAGACAAGGGCACTTCGTATCGAAGGAGTTGCCTTAGGAACTTCGAAAAAGGCTCATTTGATTGAAAACAGAAAGGGCTGATGCCCTTTTTAATAGTCGAAAGTGATTGGAAGGCAACTAATTCCCCACCCACGCCCACCCTCCCAATTGCCTTTATGTTTAAAAACTAAATGTTGCCTTAATATTAAATCAAAATGCACTGTGTTAATTCTAATTCACAATAAGTTATCTCAGCAGTATCCCAAGAACGACTGAGGGTATTATGTTCAAACTTTCGGGGCTACTTCTGCTCTTAAAATTTAACCAAGTCGAAATACCGTAAGTGTATCAAAGCTATCAAAGAAAGTAAGCAGATTTTTTTACGAATGGTATCAAGTTTTCCATTTCAGGTCAACTAGAGGAGGTATGGAACGAAATTAAACACTACTATTTGTGTCCAGATTTTTAAAAGGGTATATGTTTTTTCTCCAGCATACATTAATAGTAGGCCAAACTATAAAGTTTTAAAAGAACGAAAAGATTTAAAGTATTATTTTCTTTTTCCCTGAAAAAACAATGTCAATAAAAAAAGAACAGAAATTACTTAAAACTTTTTGTTCCACAAATAAGTTTTCCAAAGAAAAGTAAAGAACTCCATTAAACAAAAAATGAACAAACATAAAATCAAATAATCTATCAAGCGTAAAACTACCACAAATCAGCATCGATAAATAAATAAAACCCAAAACGAACAGAAATTACAATAAATAACCGAGTCAAACTCAAAACGAGCAGAAATTAACATAAGTTTTGAGCATAGGGCTCAAAACTCCTATGGCCAAACCTCCCCATGGCCAGAACATAATTTGCACTTTGCTGAAAAAAAAATACAAATGAATGTACATTGTCAGTTTAATATACATATACTTATAGATCTTAAAGATCTTACTTATTTTTCACTAAAGTTATTCATGGCATCACAAGTGACATGACAGTTTAAGCGCACAGGTACCCTATCATTACAAGGGCACATGTAGCATATCATTACAAACTCACAGGTACCCTATAAATATTTTTGTACATTGGAAGGATAATCACTTGCATCATCATAGGCAGGACAATCGTGCTGCCTAAGTAAAGAACGATGTTGGCACAATGTATTATTTTTTTCTGTTTTTTTTGTACCAGGGCACTTCGCATTGAAGGAGTTGCTGTAGAAACTTCGAAACATTCGATTGAAAATTAGAGTGGCTTTTGCCCTTTTTAATAGTCGAAAGTGATTGGAAGGCAACTAACACCCCTTCCACGCCCACCATTCCCCCATTCACATCCAATCAAAATTTTGAGATAGTCATTCTGTTTAACGCATTGGAAAGTTCTGGAAATTAGGTCTTCGAGGATGACAACCACCCTCACAGCCGTTAGGGTAAGGGTTGCAATTTCTGCCCTGGGGGCATATAAGGTGTTTATAGAAAGCGTTGTCGTAGAAACTCAAAAAGGTGTCATTCGATTGGAAATTGAAAGGGCTATTGCCCTTTTTAATTGTCGAAAGTGATTAGAGGGCAACTAACCCCCCTCTCCTACCCACCATTTATCCAAACACGTCCAATAGAAATTTTGAGGTAGCTATTTTGTTCAACGTAATTGTAAGTTTTGTAAATTACGTCTTTGAGGATGACAACCCCTTGCCCTCAGAGCTCTTAGGGCAAGGGTTACAAGGTATGTCATAGAAACTCAAAAAGGCCTCATTCGATTGGAAATTGAAAGGGCTAGTGCCCTTTTTATTTGTCAAAAGTGATTAGAGGGTAACTAAACCCCCTCTCACACCCCCTATTTATCCAAACACGTCCAATAGAAATTTTGAGATAGCCATTTTGTTCAGCGTAGAAAATATGTTTTTGAGGAGGACACACCCCACAACCCTCAGGGCAAGGGCTTTGAGTAATACCCTGGGGCATATAAGAACGATGTTGGCACAATTTATTATTTTCTCCTTTAGACAAGGGCACTTCGTATCAAAGATGTTGTAGAAACTTCGAAAAGGGCTCATTCAATTGGAAATTGGAGTGGCTTGTGCCCTTTTTAATAGTTGAAAGTGATTGGAAGGCAACTAACACCCCTTCCATGCCCATCATTTCCCCAAACACATCCAATCAAAATTTTGAGATAGCCATTTTGTTCAGTGTAATTGATTTCCAGATAGAAATTGTGTTTTTGAGGACACTCCCCCACAACCCTCAGGGCCAGGCTTGTAAACTATGCCCTGGGGGCATATAAGGTTTTTATAGAAAGTGTTGTCGTAGAAACTTCAAAAAAGGCTCATCCGATTGGAATTTTAAAGGGCTAGTGCCGTTTTTAATAGTCGAAAGTGGAGGGCAACTAACCCCCCTCTCACGCCCACCTTTTCCCCAAAGACATCCAATCAAAATTTCAAGATAGCCATTTTGTTCAACGTAGATGAAAGTTCTGGAAATTAGGCCTTTGAGGATGACAAATCCCCCTCACCCACAGCCATCAGGGCAAGGGTTTTAAGTTATGCCCTGGGGGCATATAAGGCTTTTATAGAACGTGTTGTTGTAGAAACTTCAAAAAGGATCATCTGATTAGAAATTGAATCCCCAATCCCCAATCACATCCAATCAAAATTTGAGATGGCCATTTTGTTTAAGATAGTTGAAAGTTCTAAAAATTAGGTCTTTTCAGTATGACAAACAACTCACAGCCCTCAGGGCAAGGGTTGTAAGTTACGCCCTTGGGGCCTACGAGATGTTTATTATAGAAAACGGTGTCGTAGAAATTAAAAAAGGGCTCATTCGATTGGAAATTGAATTGAAATTGAATGAATTTTAATTGACGAAAGTGATTGGAAGGCTTGACATTTTTATAGTAAAGATCGATCTGGGTACAATGTATTATTATTTTTATTTTTTTTTTTTTGCTTGTTTAGACCAGGGTACTTCGTATCGAAGAAGTTGTCGTAGGAACTTCGAATAAGGTTCATTCGATTTAAAATAGAAAGGACTAATGCCCTTTTTAATAGTCGAAAGTTATTGGAGGGTAACTAATCCCCCTCCCACGCCCACTCTTCCATTTCCCCATTATGTTTAAAAACTACATGTTGCCTTAAGATTAAATCAAAATGCTTTGTGTTAATGCTAATTCCCAATAAGCCATCTCAGCAGTATCCCAAGCACGATTGAGGGTATTATGATCAAACTTTCGGTGCTACTTCTGCTCTTAAATTTTAACCAAACCGAAATAGCGTAAGTGAATCCAAGCTATCAAAGAAAGTAAACATAATTTTTTGGCGAATGGTATCAAGTTTGTTATTTCAGGTCAATTAGAGGAGGTATGAAACTAAGTTAAACACTATTATATGTGTCCAGATTTTTAAAAAGGGTGTATGTTGTTAAAAAGTTGCTGAAAATTTTTCTCCAGCATAGAAATAGCAGGCCAAACTATAAAGTCTTAAAAAAGAAAAGATTTAAAGTATTATTTTCTTTTTCCCTGAAAAATCTATGTCAATATAAAACGAGCAGAAATTAATTAAAAAAGAGCTTTTTCCTCAAAATAAGTTTTTCAAAGAAAAGTAACGAACTCCATTAAACCAAAAATGAGCAAAAAATAAAATCAAATAATCTACCAAGCGTGAAACTACCACAAATCAGCATCCATAAATAAATGAAACCCAAAACGAACAGAAATTACAATAAATAACCGAGTCAAACTCAAAACGAGCAGAAAGTAACATGAGTAGGGCTCAAAACCCCTATGCCTTCCCAAGGCAAGAACACAATTTACACTTTACTGAAAAAATACAAATGAATGTGAATTGTCAGTTTAATATACATACACTGATATTTAGCAATCAAACTGTTAATATTATTTGTTTTATTAAAGTTATGAGAGTAAAAACAAACGACGACGTAATATGGCAATTCCACTGTGAAAGACGTAAGCCAATTCCGCAGAATGATAAATCCTCCAATACACTTATATTCCCACTCATAAAATCCACATATCTACTATATTGCCATGGTTTAATATTTATATCTGCAACATCAATCGCAATATTCGATGCCAAAAACTTATCCGCTTGAAAAGGATTACTTTCAATTAGCTGAAGCTCTGAACGTCGGTCTAATATATTACTATTTGATGACATTTAATGGCATAATTTGAACAAGGGATTAACAATTGAAAAAGGGTTTTGAAATCATAAGGCACAACCATATGATAAAATAATTCATAAACGAAACTTTTCAAATTTAATGACATTAACATAGACAGGAAAAGGGAAACAAGAAAACAGACAAACAAGGGGAAAAGAAAAAAGAGAGAAAAAGAAATTAATAAATATTAAAACATGTCCTCGATTCACCAAAGTCTACGTGGAGTGTTCTCATTGGAAACGTGGACAAACATACGCCCTTGATCAGACCAAATACACTTGTTGCCATATTTCTCACGAGCTGTGTTAAGAATACCCCGCCGCTGGCGGTTTAGATTTTCTGGAACATTTTATCAGGCCAAACAGTAATTCCAAAGGCAAATCGATACACTTTGCTATGTCAGAATCAGTTATTCTGGTGAGGTCCATCTTTCCTCAGAGGATATTTAACATGGTAGTTTTCAGGTCCGGATTCGGGTTTTGTTTAACGCCATTGAACATGAGCAAATCTAGTCTTGAGTCTTGGTCGATATCATCTACACGCCACTCAATCCGAAGTATTCTAACATCTAGAGATTTAAAGTGATTTTTCATAGACCTCGGATGTTTTTCCATTTCAGTAAATTTCGGGGTATATTCCACAATAATAGATTGATAAACTTCCAAAACAATGTTTTCAACTGAGAATTTCGTTTTATCAATCGTAGCTAGGTGAGTTAATACCTTTGATTCAATGTCCTTTCACAAGTTAGCCTTGGTGCGCGCAATTTCTATTTCTGTCGCCTTTAATCATTCTACAACTTCATTAGTCTCACTAACATCACTTCGGCTCTGAGCGAATACAGTTTTTGAAACCATGGAAATGGGCTGACCAACCTGTTTTGTGTTCTTAAATTTTCAAGATAGATATTAGGCATTAGATTCAGTTCATCAAAAGCTTTTTTAACATTTTTCGCAGTTTTTTGAAGATTCAGCTTATTTGATTCAAAATTAAGTAGGCTAATCTCTGCTACCGTTTGCTGATCTTGAGACCCACAACAATATACCAAATATTTCCAACCGCCTGATATAATCTTCATGGAGTCTATAATTCTGACGGGCCATAGAGGATACCCTGCGAATTTAGCAAAAGCAAGATCACCCGATTTATATAAAACCATATCAAAGACACTTACTGCCAAGGGGGGTGTAAATTTGATTTCTTATCGTGTTTTAAATAACGCCAGGAAATCTGGCCTCCACGGAGAAATCCCCCTCCCCTCGGAAATATTCTCTTGACGATTCAGTCCTGGTAAAAATTTACCCCCGACAGTTACCCTTAACATATTCTTAACGCGTGAAATTGAGACGGAAAAGAAAAAATCAAACATACAAAAAAAATGTTCATAGGAATTATGGCAAATTCCCCCACTATAAAATTTCTCCTGAAAATTTCCCTGGAAACTTCCCTACCTATTGAAAATATTCCCGTGGAAAAAACTCCCAACACAAAATCGTTCTCCCCCCATCGAAAAATATATGCATACTTCATAATAACAAATACTATGCGAAAACAATAGCCAAATGTTGTAACTTAAGGAATTTTCTCCTGGAGCTCTGGGGGTCCAGTTGTATCCAAAGGTACAGTTATTGGTCCTTTCAACTATGACAAACAAAACGGTTATCTCAAAAATTTGATCGGGCGATTTTGGGGAAAAGGGGTGGGGATGGGGCCTAGTTGCCCTCTAATCATTTTGGTCTCTTAAAAAAGCGCTAAAACTTTTAAAGTCCGTTCGAATGAGGTCTATCCCAATATTCTAGGACCACTAGGTCGATACGATCACCCCTAGGGGAAAGCAAACAAAAAAAAAACAAATAAACAAAGAAACACGCATCCGGGATCTATTTTCTGGCAAAAAAAAAGAAGAGAATTCCACATTTTTGTGTATAGGTGGTTGAATCCTCTACAATTAGGTTCTCTGATATTTTGAATCTGATGATGTGATTTTCATAAAGATTCTTCAATTTCTAAGTGTTGTTTTTCCTCTTTTTTGAAAATAAGGAAAATTTTCTCAGGCTTGTAACCTTTGATGGGTAACACTAAACCTAATGAAACTTATATATTTGAATCAGCTTAGGGTCTTGATTGAAAGTTTGTTGTGTAAACACCTTGTTTTGGGATATTAACCTTCTTATTAAGTAAGGTTTTAATCCTGTGCGATTCCCTACAGACATTTATAATTTATTTTATTTACAGGCTTATTTTATTTACTTGCTATTGACATTTTTGCTGCTTGAACATAAATTCCCTTGGGATTAATGACTTAATAAGTACAGAGGCTCAGACAGTAAGATTTAATTATCTTAGAGGTGGAAAGTGCACCCGAATTTACAGTGCAGGGTTGCCACCTACTGTACTGACTGAAAATAAGCCAAAATTCAAAAGCAGTTTCCGGAATAGAATAGGCAATTACGCTGTGATAAAGTTGACAGGAGAGAAGTAAGCAGAAGAGGGGTGAGAGAGTTGTCTGCAAGAGCCGTGGTACCCGTTGGACTTGCCCCTTAAATCGCGGGGACAGGGTAGACAGCCTTCAATGCTTCCCTTACTTCTCTCGTAAGTGAATTTGCATCTAGCAATCAGTAAAATCAGGAATCTCCCCGTATTCCTGGATAAACCTATTCTGCTATTAATATTTTTGACTCCACCCACGGATTGATCTTGGACTCTGTGTGATTACGTTCTGTACGAAATATGCCGCCGGATGATACTGGTGCGAAAGAGAGACTTCTACGAAATGCCGTGTTGAATTTCGCAGTAAGGGCGTATAAAGCGAGAAATCAGAGTGCGGATATAATGAGCCAAGCTGCAGAGTTCTTCGAGTTGGATGATATACGGAATGCAAAGAAATTATTCTGGTCTGAGTCAGGCCAGTCAACTAGGCCAACTAATCGTGACAAACTTACAGACCATATATTCGATATCATAAAAGCACTATAACACTGCGATGACAACAAAGTCAATTTGCCGTGCTTTGTAATCTATGAGCCTGGCGAGGTTCCTGTGATTGCCGGAGAAATCTTAGCAACACTGACCAGGAAAGAGAATGAGCTTAGTGCTAAGTTTGACAGTTTTATGAGATCTACGAGTCAGTCTGAATCGGCAGCCTCCTCTGTTCCACTGCAAACTGCAACAGTGCCAACTTATGCAGTCGTGCTAAAGAATCCCCCGAAAGAACTGGACGATCCCGCTTCACGAAAGGATTATCTCGATAAAGTATGTGGAAGCAACTGTGGGAATATTGTGGAACTAAAAACTCGCAAAACCATCTGGAAAGTTGTTCTGAACGATCAAGAGGCTGCGAAATCAGTTGCAAAGGCTATTGCTAAGTCCGACTCAAGTATTGAAGCAAAAGTGTCCAGCCCTGCGTTCTTTGGCATAATCAGACACGTACCCACCAGCGTTAGTGAGGAAGATCTATGTTGTCTTGTGAATAATTGTGCTGAGGCCTTTCAGATCGGTAAAACGAGATCGTTCAGACTGAAATTTGTAACCAAGCAGCATCAAGCCTCCGCGATGAAACCTCCACTTATTATAGGCTACGAACGAATTCCAGTCGAGGACTTCCATTTTCTCCCGAGGCGTTGCTATAAATGTTAGGCCTATGGGCATACTGCAAAGGACTGCTCTAATAAAGCAAGATGCTCAAAGTGCGAAGGAGGCCAAGCTAATTCTAAAGACACTCCGTGCCAGAACCTGATGAAGTGCGCCCTCTGTGGCTCCGATAAGCACCCCTGCTACAATTTCAGTTGTCCAGAAGCCAAAAAAGTCCTATCTAAGCGATGAATAGCTCCAGCATTCTGAAAATAGTGACGTGGAACATAAATGGCGGAGTACTATCTAAATTACCATTTTTAGAAAACCTTGCTGACAAATTTGACATTGTTTGCGAGCAGGAATATTTCCTGTCGGCTGAGGGACTCCAGCTCTTACAACTAAACGAAAACGTAAATGTGTTTGGCATTCCTTCTAGAAGGTTGGGGTGAGGTCGTCCCTCTGGTGGTGTCGCTATTATTCTCCGTGCCTTGCTTCGTGCCTCGACGTTTAAAGAAGCGGACTTTTATGTTGCAGTGAAAATTGACAATATTGTTGTGCTCTCAGTCTATATGCCAACGAACTACAGGACTGTCCAATCTGACAATAAGTTTGATATTGCTTGCGGAAAAGTAGCCACTGCTGCTACGTTATGCGTGGCGGAAAAACTTTCCTGTATTATTGCCGGAGATATGAACTCCAACCTCTCTGATACAAATGATCCGAGAAGTCAGATCCTGCTCGCAGAATGCCCGAGTCTGCGGGTACTGAGAAACAGAGTAGACTTCACGTATGTGCATAATTCCGGTTCCACGTCCTCGCTTGACTTTCTGCTCTGCTCTCCCGACTTGAGGACTCACAGTGACTGTTAGGTTAATATAGGCTTCTGTGTTTCTGATCACCTTCCAGTGGCTAACACCTTCATTATTAATGACCTCCTGAATAATGCTCCAAATGATACTCCAAAGGAGAAAAAGTGGTTCCAGAAGGCTGAATGGTAAAAAGCTAATTTAGGCCTGTTCAGGTCTGTGTGTGACGGAATCCTGGAAAACATTAAAGTCCCTTTCCAGCATTTACTCCAAAGCTCACCGAGTGGATGTGATGAGGAACAATTGCTTCTAAATATCTACTGTAGTGAAATAACCCACGCTGTGCGCTATGCAGAAAAAACCGTGGTTCGTATTCGTAATTGGGTCAGAAGTTCCAGGATGGTCGGAAAACCCAGCTTGGTTAATGTGTGTGAACAAGCTAAAATGTGGTAGAGTTTGTGGATTGATTCGGACCGTCCTAAACACGGCGTCGTAAACAGTGTTCAATTGCATACAAAGTGACAGTTCTCCAAATGTATCGCCTCGCATCGCTCTCGTGTGATTAATGAAAACAGTGAGTCGCTACGAGTCGATCCAAATAAAATTTGGAAATTCATCAAGAAGAATCGATCTGCAAAAGCGCCCAGTAACGAATCTCCCATAGTGAAAATGAATGAAATAGTTATTTCACGAGCGAGTTTGCTTCACCTGATCCTAAATTGGAGTGCAAGTTTGAGAGAGATCTTGATCTCTGTTTAGAATATTTGGAACCAGGTCTTGGCCACGTATGGAGTGTGTCGGATGTTCGTTCGGCTATCCTTAAACTAAAAAAGAAGTACTCTAAAGGAGTAGATAATATTTGTGGTATGCATCTGATTTTCGGTAGTGAACTGTTAACAGTATATCTAGCACTTATGTTTCAAATGATTTTTAGCTGCGGTCTAGTGCCAGATATTGTTTGTGCCGATGTAATTACCCCTGTCATCAAGAAAGGTAAAGACCCATCTGAATGTTGTTCTTACCACCGTTAACCATTGCTCCCGTTTTTGTAAATTGATGGAGTTATTAGTTATTGAGGAGATAAAGTATGTTTCTAGTACGCCAGATTCGCAGTTCGGTTTCAAGAGAAATATTAGTCGTGAGCACGTGCATAGCCTATTGTCTAATGTTTTGTTGGACGCAGATGCTAAAGGAGAATCCGTGGGTCTTGCAGACAACAACGTCCGCAGGGCTTTTGATTCGGGTATCCATGCACAACTGCTTGTCTCTGCGTTAAAGAGAGGTCTTGACAGATCTATAATTGGTACATATAGGAACATGTATTTTAAGTTTAAGGTTAGAGTAAGGGTAGCAAAAAACCAGAGCCCGACTGTATCCAATTTCCTCATACCAGTACGGAAAGGTATCGCCGAGGGGCTTTATCATCACCACCTCTTTATAATAACAGTATCATCGAGGCTGAGAAGCTGGTGAAAACGAGCTTTATTTTTCGCGGAATTGATTTGTCTCTGGTTAATTATGCCGATGACATTTTAAATCTGAATAGATCCGCCAGTGGCATAGAGAGTAATTTTAGAGTTGTGTCTAACGAATATGCTAACATAGGCCTGGAATTCAACTTCAGCAAAAGCGAGGTGGTCGCCTTTAATTGTCGTAAGAAAGAGTCGGCACCTGTCATATTTGCACTAGGTAGTAATACAGTTACTGTAGCAGCGTCAATGACTTACCTTCGTTTGCCAATTGGGTCTAATATTAAAGCTACCCTGTCCTGTCTAATAAATAATCTTAAACAGAAAGTCTGAAAAGCGTATGGGATGAATTTGTCATGTAAGCGCCTATATAACCGCCGTATTCTAGCAGGGATCTTCAACTCCTTTGCCACCCCTCATATCTTAGCTTTGTCACCTTTCTGGTCTTTGTTTACTTTTGATGATAAGAAACAATCCGTACAGTGATCTTTAAGTTTGCAAAATATCTGCTTAGCCTTCCCCCCTGGCGAAGAAACCGCCAGATTTCAGCACGTTACGGACTCGATGACCCCTTCGTCGTGATCGCGACCAGGAGGGAAAAGTTCCTGAAGTCTTTAGACCCAACGCATAGTATGTATGAAGCTATAGTCAGCAATATGTAATGGTTGTCTTTTTATGTAAATAGTTTCGCCATTGTTTTTTTTCTAGTTTTTGAAGTATATAAATTTAAGTTGTTCGTTCGTTCGATGTGTTTTGTTGTTTTCTTTTCATTTTCTCTCTACTCCATTTTTACTTTTTGTATTGTTAAAGATGGGTAGTAAAAATCCTTCATTCATTAAGTAAGCCAGTTTTTTGGATATATCTATTGGTATCAAAATTATATTTTTTTTAGTTTTGGTTACTATTGAGCCGCGTTGCTTCATACTTAGAGGTCGCTACCACAAACTTTTTGATTGGAATTCCTGTTCATTTTGGGTTTCATTTAAGTACTGATGGGGATTTTTAGTAGTTTTATGCTTGGAACATTATTTGAATTTATTTTTACTCAATTTTTTTTTTTATTGGAGCTCTTTACTTTTCTTTGGAAAACTTATTTTATGGAATCTTTTTTTTAATTAATCATTTGAGAAATCAATATTTCTAATCTTCTAGCTCATTATTTAACATCGAAGTATAAATAGGACTGAGACCCTTTCTCAAAACTTCAGTACGCTCTAATACAGTTTCTTCTATAAGAAAAGATACAGATGCAACTCTACGATAATGGTACGAAGTATATGATTGTAAATGATTTACAATAACACTAGCAGTATGGCATCAACTATTTAAAATATACTATAAATCAAGTTTAATGATTGATAAATAGAGTGGATAAACGTTGCTTTCTATAGGCAAAAGCTGCCGAAGCAGTTTTCTGCAAGTAAAGGTGAAAGCAGGAAAGTTCATCGCATAATAAAAGAGATGACAAAAGACTTCATAATGTCTATTTCTGCCATTAAGAGTAAATCGGGACGACTGATAACAAGCAAAGACTAATAAACGGAAAGAATATTTCAAAGAAATATTACATTTGCTCTCTCCTGCAGACCTTCCAGATGGTCAACCTTTTTTCTTATTGGATCAAACAGTTCGTGCTAACAAACTGTAAGTATGGAGCGACCCGGCTCAATGGTAACCGAAAGTCTAAAAAACGGAATTTTGATACCAATAGATACATCAAAAGAATAAAATTTTAATTGTGATTTCAAATATATAAGTTTCATCAAGTTTAATCTTACCCATCAAAAGTTACGCGCCTGAGAAAATTTGGTTTATTTTCGAAAAAGGGGAAAAAAGACCCCCTAAAAAATATAGAACCTTAATGAAAATCCCACCATCATATTCAGCATATCAGAGAACCCTACTGTAGAGGTTTCAAGCTCATATCTACAAAATGTAGAATTTTCCATTTTTTGCCAGAAGAAAGATAACGATTGCGTGTTTAATTGTTTGTTTTTTTCTTTTTCCCAGGGGTAATCGTATTGACCCAGTGGTCCTAGAATATCGTAGGAGGGCTCATTGGAACGGAAATTAAAAGTTCTAGTGCTCTTTAAAGTGACTTAAAAAATGGAGAGCAACTAGGCCCCCTCCCACGCTCATTTTTTTCCCAAAGTCACCCGATCAAAATTTTGAGATAGCCATTTTGCTTAGTATGGTCGAAAATGTGATAACTATGTCTTTTAGGATGACTTAATCCCCCGAAGCCCCCGGGGGAGGGCTGAAAGTTATGACCTTTACCCAATGTTAACATATAGCATTGGTTATTGGGAAGTATACAGACATTTTCAGGGGGAATTTTTTCTGGTAGTGGGGGTGGGGGTGGGTCGGGGGTTATGTGGGAGGATCTTTCCATGAAGGAAGTTTTCATGGGGGAAGGGACATTGCTATGAAGGGGGCGCCGGACTCCCCAGAATTATTAAAAAAAAATCAGAAATTAAATACAAAAAAACAAGTTTTTCAACTGAAAGTAAGGAGCAACATCAAAACCTAAAACGAACAGAAAATATTAGCTATATGATTGGATTCACGCCCTAGTCAATACCTCACTCTTTAAGCCAAACATTTTTTAGTACTTTCATAAGAGCTATTTATTCTAATTAATTAAAAAAAACTTTCCAAAAAATAAGTTTTTCAAAGAAAAGTAAAGGCCATTTTAAACTTAAGCAAAGGAGATACATATACCTTTTAAAATAAAAACCCAAGACGACCAGGAAATACTACTAAAGAATATATAAAACTCACATTGAACAGAAATTATATAAACAATAACAGCAAAAAACATTTAACAAGTAATAATATAAATGAATAAATAGATCTTAAAGCGAGTAATGCTTCGATTGAATATGAAAGTCAAGCTTAAAACGAAAACAAATATTTTGCTATTAAAGTATAAATGAAACTTAAGACGAACAGAAATTAAATAAACAATCAATGTGAACAAACATACAATATATTTTAATGTAAATGAATAAATAAATCTTAAAACGAGTGAAACTTAAATTGAATATGCAAATCAAGTTTGAATCGAGTAAAAATAACTACAAACAAGAGTTTGGGTATCGTCTCACTGCAGAAGCCTAAAACCTACTGCGTCATTGGCGCTTTACTGAAAACAATTCTTCAAAATATTTTCACTTTTGTAACTTTAAGAAATCAAAAATTAACTAAGATTCTAGGGAATAAATATCAGCATATGTATATTAAATTGACAATGCACATTTTTTTCAGTAAACTCATTTGAATTTTTTTTTTCAGTAAAGTACAAATTATATTCTGGCTTTTAGAAAGCATAGGGGTTTTGAATCTTACTCACATTAATTTATGCTTGTTTTGAGTTTGACTCTAATATTTATTTTAATTTTTGTTCGTTTTGGGTTTCATTTATTTATTGATACTGATTTGGGGTAGTTGTATGCTTGGTGGATTATTTGATAATCCGGACGCCAGGTGTTGAAAATGTGAATCATACCACGACGGAATAGGGCTGCTACGAGAATTAGCCTACCCTCCACCCCCTAAATTGACCATGCAGATTCACAAATACCAATGGCACTTGCTTGCGAGTGGTGGAACACTCCGAAACCTGACATTTTATCATATTTTGGTGTTTCATGCAAGAAAATGCATGTTCCACAAAGTTTGAGGTGCGGTTTTCCGCTCAAATAGAAATGCCTAGAAGCCATAGAATGTTTTCATAACATACTAACACGATTAGTTACAAAAAATGGTAGAGTTAAAAAAAATGGCAAAACTGTATGAGTCTTGAACAGCCTTGGAAAGTATAAACAAAATCAAATCGAATATTAGATATATAATAATATAATTGTTGAAAGATCCATCAGTTCAAGATTTTTTTTCACTGTAATTTTTATTTTCATTTTCAATGCTGTAAGAACTAGAAAATAATAAATTTGTTACATACGAGTAATTCGTTTTCAGTGAAGCACCAATGACACAGAAGGCTTTAGGTTTTTACAGTTAAAGAAGGGGGCAGTATCCAAATTTTGCTTGTAGTGAAACTATATTTGTCTTGACCAATCTTAAAAAGAACTAATAAATTAAACTGAATATTTGATGCATAATGATATTAATTGCTAAAAGCTCAACAGTTCAAAATTTTACTGTAATTTTATTATTTATTTTCAATATTTAGTACAAAACAAAATATTCGTAATATAATTCATTTTCAGTAAAGCGCCAATGACGCATTAGGTTTTAGGCTTCTGCAGTGAGACGATACCCTAACTCTTGTTTGTAGTTATTTTTACTCGATTCAAACTTGATTTGCATATTCAATTTAAGTTTCAATCGTTTTAAGATGTATTTATTCATTTACATTAATATATATTGTATGTTTGTTCGCATTGATGGTTTGTTTAATTTCTGTTCGTTTTAAGTTTCATTTATACTTTAATAGCAAAATATTTGTTTTCGTTTTAAGCTTGATTTTCATATTCAATCCAAGCATTACTCGCTTTAAGATCTATTTATTCATTTATTTTATTACTTATTATATGTTTTTTGCTATGATTATTTATTTCATTTCTGTTCGTTTTGGGTTTCATTTATTCTTTAATAGTAATTTCTGGTCGTCTTGAGTTTGAATTTTAACAGGTATTTGTATCTGCTGATCTTAAGAAATGGCCTTTACTTTTCTTTGAAAAACATATTTTTCGGAAAGTTTTTTTTTAATTAATTTTAGTTCGTTTTTGACTGTAAAAAGTTTCAAGTTTTTATTGCATGGGGGGGTTCCTTACTGTCCGATTATTCTTGACTTTAAAAACGGATCTAGAACTTTCAATTTAAATCGAATGAGGCTTTTTTCAAAGTTTATACGATTATCCTTTGATAAAAACCTTATATATGAACAATAGACAGCTTGCATAACTTGCGGACAGCGATTGACAACAATGAATGGATTGAAAAATAGCTCCGAGAAGGGGGTTTAGACCATTTCACTTGCTGACAAAAAGGGATCACGACTTTTTAGAATTGACCTTAATAGGAATTTGTGTGCCAAAGCAATTTTGCACCTATCACAGAGTATGTATTTTAACCTTATAATTAGATAATTATAATAGATTTCCTCTGTGTTCTTCCCATACAAAACCCCTTCCGGAAAGTTATAACCCCCCCTTAATAAGTTATGCCCCAGGGCATTACTTACGACGCCTACCCCTGGGCCCTGGTGGGCTGTGTTGACACCGGAGTTTTTTGTTGTCAGAACTTTGAACTATTTTAACAAAATGTCTATCTCAAAATTTTATCTGATGCATTTAGGGCGTGGAGGAGGGAGAGGGGCTAGTTGCCCTTCAATATCTTTTGACTCTTAAGAAGTGAACAAGAACTTTCTATTTTCAATCAAATAAGCCCTCTCTAAAGTTCATACGAGCATCCCTTCCATAAGAAATAATATGAAGGATTCGGAGAATCCTTAAATTACAACCCTTGCCCTGAGGGCTTTGGGGGAGTTGTGATCCTCAAAGACCTAATTTCCAGAACTTAAAACTACGTTTAATAAAATGGCTGTCTTAAAATTTTGATTGGATGTGTTTGGGGAAAAGTTGGGCGTGAGAGGGGGGTTAGTTGCCCTCAAATCACTTTAGACTATTACAAAGGGCACCAGCCCTCAGAATTTCCATTCGAATGAGCCTTTTTTGAAGTTTCTACGACAGCGCCTTCTATAAAAAACCTTATATGCCCCCAGGGTATAACTTAAAACCCTTGCCCTGAGGGTTGTGGGGGATTGTTCTCCTCAAAAACATATTTTCTATCTGGAAATCAACTACGCTGAACAAAATGGCTATCTCAAAATTTTGAATGGTGGTGTTTTGCGGAATAAGGGGTATGGGGGGGGCTATTTGCCCTCCAATCAATTTATACGATTAAAAAGGGTACAAGCCCTTTGAATTTCAAATTGAATGTGCCTTGTATGAAGTTTCTACGACACCGCCTTCTATAAAAACCTTCTATGCCCCTAGGGCATAGCTTGAAACCCTTGCCCTGAGGGTGGTGGGGGAGTTTCCTCCTCAAAAACATATTTTTTATCGGGAAATCAACTACTCTGAACAAAATGGCTATCTCAAAATTTTGTTTGGATGTGTTTGGGGAAATGATGGGCGTGGGGGGGGGCTAGTTGCCCTTCAATCACTTTCGACTATTAAAAAGGGTACTAGCCCTTTAGTTTCCAATCTAATAAGCCTGTTTTGAAGTTTCTACGACAACGCCTTCCATAGAAACCTTATATGCCCCCAGGGCATAACTTAAAACCCTTGCCCTGAGGGTTGTGGGGGAGTGTCCTCTTCATAAATATATTTTCAATCTAGAAATAAACTACGCTGAACAAAAATGGCTATCTCAAAATTTCGATTGGATGTGTTTGGGGGAATGATGGGTGTAGGGGGGGGGGGGGTGTCTAGTAGCCTTCCAATCACTTTTGACTATTAAAAAGGGCACTATCCCTTTCAATTTCCAATCGAATGAGCCTTTTTTGAAGTTTTTATGACAAAGCCTTCTATAAGAACCTTATATGCCCCAAGGGCATAACTTAAAACCCTTGCCCTGAGGGTTGTAGGGGAGTGTCCTCCTCAAAAATATATTTTCTATCTGGAAATCAACTAAGCTGAACAAAATGGCTATCTGAAATTTTGATTGGATGTGTTTGGGAAAATGATCGGCGTGGGGGGGGGAGGGAGGCTGGTTACACTCCAATCACTTTAGACCATTAAAAAGGGCACTAGCCCTTTAATTTTCAATCGAATGAGCCTATTTTGAGGTTTGTACGACAACGCCTTCTATAAAAAACCTTATGTCACCACAAGGACTAACTTAAAACCCTTACCCTGGGGGTTGTGGGGGAGTGTCCTTCTCAAAATATATTTTCCATGTGGAAATCAACTACGCTGAACAAAATGGCGATCTCAAAATTTTGAGTGGATCTGTTTGGGGGACTGATGGGCGTGGGGGGGCTAGTTGCCCTCTAATCATTTTCGACTATTAAAAAGATCAATCATTTTCGACTCTCGATTTCCAATTGAATGAGCCCCCTTTGAAGCTTCTATGACGACCCCTTCCATATGAAGTGCCTCTGGGAAAAAATAAATAATAAATAATAAAAAATTGGAGCCGTATGGCCTTTACTATAGGCAACGCTACAGCGTTGCCTCTGATTAACGGCCTTTGTGACTAAGAGGTCATTTTTAAAGAATTGTAACAAAATTCGAACTTTAGCTTAAAGAGCGAGGTATTGACTAGGGGACAAGCCCCCTATTATACGCATTAAAAATATATGAATTTAGAAGTTCGATACCTAAGTTAATTCGTAAGTTACGTATATTTATTAATAATAAAAACATTCGTAAATAAAATTCAACAAGTTTCGAGAAAGCCATTTAACCAAATAAAAGTAAAATTAATATGCGCATTCTGTTTTAATCATTCATGTACGGTGAGCCAAAATCAAAACCTGTATTAATTCAAAAACGTTTAAAAATTAAATAAAAAAAGTTTTTTTTAACTGAAAGTAAGGAGTGACATTAAAGCTTAAAACGAGCAGAAATTATTCCGTATATGAAAGGGGCTGTCCCCTCCTCAACGCCTCGCTCCTTACGCTAAAGTTTGATTTTCTCACAACTCTAATTTTCTTTTTAAAAATAAAAACTTTAGCGTAAAGAGCGAGGTGCTGAGGAGGGGACAACCCCTTTCATATATGGAATAATTTCTGTTCGTTTTAAGTTTTAATGTCGCTCCTTACTGGCAGTTAAAAAAAACTTTTTTTTATTTAATATAAGTACAGAGTTAATTAGTTTACATGAAGTAGAGACAGTGCTACGTAAATTAGAGAATGGAAAAGCAGCTGATATTGACAGTATACAACCTGATCTATTGAAATACGATGCTGGAATTATAGCAGAACCGCTACGCCAAGTGTTGATGCACATATTGGACACAAGGGATACTCCCAATGATCATAGGCAGTGCAGTAGTGCTGTCTAAATAAAGAACGATGTTGGCGCAATGTATTATTTATTTTTGGTTCTTGATCTTAGACCAGGACACTTTGTATCGAAGGAGTTACCTTAGAAACTTCGAAAATGGCTCATTCAATTGGAAATTGGAATGGCTTGTGCCCTTTTTAATAGTGGAAAGTGATTGGAAAACAACTAACAGCCCTTCCACCCCCACCGTTTCCCTAAACACATCCAATTAAAATTTTGAGATAGCCATTTTGTTCAGCGTAGTTGATTTCAAGATAGAAATTATGTTTTTGAGGAGGACACTCCCCCAAGTTCCTCAGGGCAATAGTTGTAAGTTAAAGTTATGCCCTGCGGGCATACAAGGTTTTTACAGAAAGCGTTTTCGTAGAAACTTCAAAAAAGGCTCGTTCGATTGGAAATTCGAATGGCTAGTACTCTTTTGAATGATCAAAAGTGATCGGAGGGCAACTAACCCCCTCTCACGCCCACCTTTTCCCAAACACATCCTATCAAAATTTTGAGATAACCAATTTGTTCAACGTAGTTGTAAATTCTGGAAATTAGTTCTTTGAGGATGATAAACTCCTCATAGCCCTCGGGGCAACGGGCTTAAGTTTTGCCCTGGAGGCATATAAGGTTTTTATAGATAGGGATGTTGTAGGACCTTCAAAAGGGCTCATTCAGTTGGAAATTAAAAGGGCGTGTGTGCTTTCTAATAGTCAAAAGGGATTGGAGGATAATTAAAACCCCTTGCACACCCACCATTTCCCCAAACACGTCCTATCAAAATTTTGAGATAGCCGTTTTATTCGACGTAGTTAAAAAGTCTGAAAATTATGTTTTGAGGATGACACTCCCTCCAAAGCCCTCAGGGCAAGGGTTGTAATTTATGCCCTGGGGTCATATAAGGTTTTTTTTATAGAAAATGTTGTCGTAGAAACTTCAAAAAGGAATCATTCGGTTGGAAATTGAAACGGTTAGTGCCCATTTAAATAGTCGGAAGTGATTGGATGGCAAATAACCACCCTTTCACGCCCACCATTTCCCCAAACACATTCAATCAAAATTTTGTGATAGCCATTCTGTTTAACGTAATTGAAAAGTCCGGAAATTATGTCTTTGAGGAAGACGACCCCGTCACAGCCCTCTGGTCAAGGGTTGTAAGTTATGCCCTGGGGGCATATAAGGTTTTTATTGAAAATGTTGTCGTAGAAGCTTCAAAAGGACTCATTTGATTGGAAATTGGAAGGGCTAGGGCCCATTTTAATAGTCGAAAATGATTGGAAGGCAACTAACTCCCCTTTCGGGCCCACCATTTCCCCAAAAAACTTACTTACTTAGAACTTAGTTCCTCCTGTGCCATTGGTGGAGTATAGGGCGTCGAAGAAGGCTCTCCACTCGTCCCGAAGCAATGCTGCAGCGGTGAAATCCTCCCATTCAGGTATTAATGGGGTCTCAGATCTCGATCTCGATCAAAAGTTCACCGCAAAGTGTTCTTTGGACGACCTCGTTTTCTTTTGCCGCCTGTTTTCCAGTCGTACGCTGTCCGAGGAAGGCGGCCTTCTTTCATGTGGAGTACATGGCCTAAATATGACCACACTTTTCTTCCTCAGAACAGCAGTAATGAGAGGCTGTCCCGTTCTATTCTGGATTTCAATGTTACTGACTCTCTTTTGCCAACTTATGTTTAAAATTCTCCTCAGGTACATATTTTCGAACGCAAGAATTCTCTTTTAGAGCTGCTGATTAATTTTCCATCACTCCCTAGCGTAAAGGAATATGGAGAGCACATTGCTACTGAAAAGACGTAGCTTCAGTCGCAAGGAATATTTGCTGCTTCTCCAAATGGACTTAAGTCTATTGAAAGCTCAATTTGACTGACCAATTCTGCGTTTAATCTCTGCCATTATTTCACCATCACAGTCGATCCAGATACCCAGGTATTTGAAGTCCTTGACCTGTTATAGACTTGTATTCTTGTGATGGACATGCTCTTTCATTTGTCAATGTTATGCTTAGCCCAAGATTTTCTGTAATTGCGTCAAGTAGCTGCTGCAACCTCTGTTTAGAATCTTTTAGCAAGACTACGTCATCCGCGGAATCTAAATAACAGAGTTGCTTGCTGCTTACTCTTACGCCATATCCGGAGGTTCGTCTTAATATGTAATCCTTTATAATTACAAAAAAATGGGGAAATTACGCATCCCTGACGCACACCAGACATTATCTGGAAAAATCTGGCTGTGGCATTCTCCGTCTTAACGCAGCACTCGGTCTCTTCGTATGCAGATATTATCTTGCTCAGTAGTTTTTCTGGCACCCCATAATACTTAATGACTCTCCACAGGCATTCTCGGTCAACTGAGTCAAATGCCTTTTCGAAGTCAATAAATAATAGATATAACTTATTGTTACACTCTTATTGATTCCTCGACAAGCGTTTTCTGTACAAATATCAAGTCAGAGCACAATCTGCCGGTTCTAAAACCATGCTGCTCTTCTCGCAGATGTGTATCGGCTGCCTCCGGTATCCGGTACAATATAATGGAAGCCAATAGTTTGCACGGTACTAGCAGAAGGTTGATACCTCTCCAATTATCGCACACCATTGTGTCTCCCTTTTTGAAGATTTTCACCAATGTCCCTTGGTCCATTCACGTCGAACCTTCCCTATATTCCATATATTGGTGAAAAGGGCGATCCGCACAGATGGCATGTTCTGATTGCATACTTTAGGATTTCTGCTGGGGTTTCGTCTATGCCAGGAGCTCGTCCGTTTTTCAGCTTTTTTGCTGCATACATGACGTCGGCTTGGCGAGTCTGTATTTATATCAAATTGTAAGAAGGGGGTATCAGGTAAATTTTTTGGTCACTGGGTCTCGGTCTATTTAATAATTTCTCGAAGTGGACAGCCCATCTTTCGTCAATTTTATCAAAATCTGATAAAATCACTCCATTCTCGTCTTTTACCAGGGTGATTCTGCTGCTTTGTTTCTCGACCATCTCATTAATCAGCCGGTAAACAGTTTTAGAATCACCCTTTTTAGCAGCTTCCTCTACTAGTGCAGCTTTATTTTCAAGGAAAAGTCCTTTTTAGCACTCTTTTTAATTTCTTTGTCCTTCTCCTTGTAGAGAAGCTGTAAAGCTGACATTGCACGCCGTGTGGAAGCAGTCAATAAGGTCTGCTTAAGTACCTTAAGCTCATCAATCAACTTCCAGGTGGTGTCAGTGATCCACTTATCCTTTGGTTTCTTTCTAAACCCCAGTTATTCCTAAACAACCGTAGTGTATACATTTTTTATGATGCCCCACTTTGTTTTAATGCTGTATTGTATGATTGTTCCTACTGCTAGAACATACAAATTATTTTGTAGAGTTATAAAAAACTCTGTGAACCTTATGGTCATGCAATTTATCCGTATTGTAAGGTATCTTCGGGTTTGATCTGGGTTTCTGAGGGGCACGAAGTTTGATCTAAACGCGAGTGGCCATAAGCGTATGATCGGACTGTGTGTCAGCTCCTCTTTATCCACGTACATCTAAAAGGCTTGTGCGCCACCTGCGGGAGATAAGACAATAATAGATCCCCAAATGTGTTATCCCCAAACACATCCAATCAAAATTTTGAGATAGTAGTTTTCATCAGCGTAGTTCAAAATTATGGAAATTATGTCTTTGAGTATGAGACCCCCCCCCCCAGCCCCAAGGGCAAGGGTTGTAATTTAAACCCTGGGGGGCGTATAATTTGGGGGTTGACACAACCCTCCAGGGTCCGGGTAGTAGGCATTGTAGGTTTTTATTGAAAGTGTTGTCATAGAAACTTCAAAAGAGCTCATTCGATTCGAAATTGAAAGGGCTAATGCCTTTTTTAATAGTTGAAAGTGATCGGAGAGCAGCTAACGCACCTCTCACGCCCACCATTTCCCCAAACAAAACCAATCAAAATTTTGAGATTGCCATTTTGTTTAACGTAGTTGAAAGTTCTGGAAATTAGGTCTATGAGGATGACAACCCCATCACAGCCCTCAGGGCAAGGGTTTTACTTTATGCCCTTGGGGCATATAAGGGGTTTATAGAAAGCGTTGTCGTAGAAACTCAAAAAGGGCTCATGATTGGAAATTGAAAGGGTTAGTGCCCTTTTTAATAGTCGAAAGTGATTGGAAGGCTTGACATTTTTATAGTAAAGATCGATGTGGGTACAATGTATTATTTTTTTCTTTTTTTGTTTAGAAGAGGGAGTTGTCTTAGGAACTTCAAAAAGAGCTCATTCGATTGAAAATAGAAAGGGCTAATGCAATTTTTAATAGTCAAAAGTGATTGGAGGACAACTAGTTTCCCTCCCACGCCCACCCTCCCATTTGCCAATTATATTTAAAAACTAAATGTTGCCTTAAGATTAAATCAAAATGCACTCTGTTATTGCAAATTCTCAATAAGGCATCTCAGCAGTATCCCAAGAACGACTGAGGGTACTAAGTTAAAACATTTGGGGCTACTTCTGCTCTTAAAATTTAACCGAATCAAAATAGCGTAAGTGTATCCAAGCTGTCAAAGAAAGTAAACAGATTTCTTTTGCGAATGGGTATCAAGTTTTCTATTTTAGATCAACTTGAGGAGGTATGAAACTAAATTAAAAAGTACTATTTGTGTCCATATTTTTAAAAGGGTGTATGTTGCTAAAAATTGCTGAAAATGTTTCTCCTGCATACAAAGAGCAGGCCAAACTATAAAGTCTTTAAAAAATGAAAAGATTTAAAGAATTATTTTCTTTTTCCCTGAAAAGACTATGTATGAAATAAACAGAAATTAATTAAAAAAGTTTTTCCACAAAATAAGTTTTTCAAAGAAAAGTAAAGAACTCCAATAGCTAACATAAGGTTCTGAAAGCTTGGCACTGAAAAAACAACTGGAAACAGGAGAGAGAAAACTTAAAAGTCGCTCGTTATTGATAAACACATAAGCTATTGATAGTAATATTGGGGACACATGGTTGAAATGGGTAGTAATTACCCTTCCCGTGATGTTTGGTGTGAGACTCTTCCTAGGGCTTGATTGCTTGGAAGACAGAAAGCTACACTTTGACGATGCCTTGAGAAAAATGCATCGCTCTAAAAAATATCCCTTGATGATATTTGACCGAAGACGCAAGAGAGGTTATCATTGAGAAACAATGTTGCCACCTTGTACACCAACCAGTTTGGGAGGTCCTAAGTCTAAACGAGTGCTGAATCATGAGTCACCCTAGTGCATGTCTTATTATTTCGCTTGTACCCATAACCTCGCATATTCTTTACATCGTCACGGACTTCCCTGTCGGTATTTATTGTCCTTAAATCAAATTAAAATCACAAAGAATAAATAAAGTCTAGTAGAAATTGGTAACTTATCCAATTGCTCATGCAAGAGTAAGCTTTACTCAATCATATTAAACTATATTACAGTGCATGCAACAACTATAAAATATTTAAAATTCAGTGATTGTAATTTTAATACCATACTTTCGGATACGATTTCACGGTTGCCTATCATATCCTCCTTTATCTTACCTTGGAAATCATTACTTGCATAAATAGCTTAACCTCCATGCTGAGGATTTTCTCTAATTTGAGCACGTAGCTTATAATTACCAGTTCCCAACAACAAAGAATTGTGATTCTACAACCTCATTTCTGTTAAAGCAAGTACACGAGGGGCTGTCTGCACACACAATCCATTTACAAATTCATATGAGCTTCCAAGTCCTTTGTATTTTAAACAGAAAATAGAAAAATTCACTTTCACATACATTAGAAGTCAAATCAAATAAAATTTTACACGTCATGCAACTCGCCAGTAGTAACCAAGGTACTATTTTGCGTACCGCCATAGCAATTTCTATGTTATTTGCGTACCGCCATAGCAATTTCTATGTTATTTGCGTACCGCCCTAGCAATTTCTATGTTATTTGCGTACCGCCCTAGAAATTTCTATGTTATTTGCGTACTGCCATAGGACCATGCTATTTGCTTGCCTGTATAGCAATTTCTATGTTATTTGCTTGCCTGTATAGGACCATGTTATTTGCTTGCCTATATAGGACCATGCTATTCGCTTGCCTGTATAGGAATTCCCATGTTATTTTCTTGCTTGTATAGGTTCATGTTATTTGCTTGCCTGTATAGGACCATGTTATTTGCTTGCCTGTATAGGACCATGCTATTTGCTTGCCTGTATAGCAATTTCTATGTTATTTGCGTACTGCCATAGCAATTTCTGTGTTATTCTGGACCTTGCATAACGTGTTATGAAGGACAAGTTGTTCTGACGCAATTTACCAGATTTCTAATTCAAGGTATATACATGTCTTTTTAGGGTAAAACCCGTGTTAGAAAACCAACGCGTCTTGTTTCGCTGTTAATAAAAGGAATTCAAATATTTTGTCTATGAAATAGAAGCTAACTCAATTTGCGAAAAGGTATTCCATTTGCACAACTCTGATCTGATTGAATTGTCGCCGACAATGAGATGTAATCACTGCTAAGCCTTTTGTTATTGCGAAAGGGTTACCAAATTGGTGATTAAGACGGGCTTTGTCTAATTCTAGCCGGAAACTCAGAATTGATAGGAGGCAAGATCAAAAAAGGGGTAATTAGTGATTGGATAATTTTTTAACGTGAAATCTCTGAATAAAATATTTTTTGGAGAAATTATTTAAAAGGTATAGTTTATTTATTCTAAAGATAATGACGTATACCTTTCCAGAGCATGTACTTGACGATGGAGAAAAAGGGTTAAAGTGATTAGCAGTTACAAGCGAGGATTCCCCTCTGGTCTCTGAATTGCCTTATGTTCCTAGGTACCTTTCCAGAGCATGTACTTGGCAATGGAGAAAAAGGGTTAAAGTGATTACCAGTTACAAGCGAGGATTTCCCTCTGGTCTCTGAATTGCCTTATGTTCCTAGGTACCTTTCCAGAGCATGTACTTGACGATAGAGAAAAAGGGTTAAAGTGATTAGCAGTTAAGGTAATCTCAATGGCGTTTGAACAGTGTTTTCAGTTTAAAATAGAGTCTAATGTTATAGTATACTAGAAAGTAGATACTAAGAGAGATGTAGATGGCAAGAAAAGAATTTTAATAATGGATAGCTCTACCTCTCCAACGTATTGTGAATAAAACACAACTTGTGCTTTAACAGTGTTTTCAATTTGAAACTGTTTAGTGTTATACTATACAAAGACGTTGATACTAAAACGGAGGTATATAGCAAAAACACTGCGTTTGTCTCTTTGGACGCTCTGTGATTCTTTGGGCTGGGTGTGTTTCTGTCTGCTGTGTGTGTCTCTTTGGCATATGTGTCCCTGTGTGGTGTGTGGGTCACTTTGAGCTGTTTGTGTCTCTTTGGGCTGTTTGAGTCTTTTTGGTCTGTTTTTGTCTCTTTGGGGTGTTTGTGTCTCTTTGGGCTGTTTGTGTTTCTTTGGGCTATGTGTGTCTCTTTGGGCTGTTTGTGTCATTTTGATTTGTGTGTCTTTCTTTTGAATTCTTGTATCTCCAAGGGTCCGTGTGGGTATCTTTGGGATATGTGTTCTTCCTTGGGCTTTTTCTGTCATTTTGATCTTAGTATCTTTATTTTGGATTTTTGTGTTTATTAGGGAAATTGTGTGTCTCTGTAGGCTATGTGTGTCTCTTTGAGGCGTTTGACTCTTTTGGTATGTATGTGTCTGTATGGGCGTTTTTGTCTCTTTGGGCTGTGTGTGTGTCTCTTTGGGCTTTGTGTGTCTCTTCGGGCTGTGTGTGTCTCTTTAGCCTATGTGTGTGTCTCTTTGGGCTGTGTGTGTCTCTTTAGGCTATGTGTCTCTTTGGGCAGTTTGAATCTTTTTGGTCTGTGTGTGTCTCTTTTGGCTTTTTGTGTCGTTATGGGCTTTGTGTGTCTCTGTTGGATGTGTGCGTCTCTTTGGGCCGTGTGCATCTCTTTGAGCTGTGTGTGTCTTATGTGCTGTTTGAGTAATTTTGGTCTGTGTGTGTTTCTTTTGGCTGTTTGTGTCTCTTAGAGGCCATGTGTGTCTCTTTGGGCAATGTGTGTCTCTTTGGGGATGTTTGCATCTTTTTGGTATGTATGTGTCTGTATGGGCGTTTTCTGTCTATGTTAGCTGTGTGGTGTCTCTTTGGATTGTGTATTTCTCGTTGGTCTTTTTATGTGTCTATAATGCCTGTTTGTGTATCTTTGTTAATTTGGTGTATGTTTTGGATTTGTGTCTTTGTAGGAAGTTGACCAGGTATTGTCTGTGTGTGCCTCAGTTTGCTTTTTGTGTTGTGTTGGGCTTTGTGTCTCTCTGTTGGATGTCTGCATCTCTTTGGGCCGTGTACGTATCTTTGAGCTGTATGTGTCTCTTTGGGCTGTGGGTGTCTCTTTGTGATGTGTGTCTCCTTAGGTTGTGTGTGTCTCGTTGGACTGTGTGTCTTTTTTGGGGTGTCTGAGTCTTTTTGGTCTGTATGTGTCTCTTTGGGCTGTTTGAGTCTTTTAGGTCGGTGTTTGTCTCTTTGGGTTGTGTTTCTCTTTGGGGCTGTCTGTGTCTCTTTGAGCTGTTTGTGTCTCTTGAGGCTGTGTGTGTCCCTTTGGGATGTGTGTCTCTTTGGGCTTTTTGAGTCTGTTTGGTCTGTTTGTTTGTCTCTTTGGGCTGTTTGAGTCTTTTTGGTCTGTGTTTGTCTCTTTGGGCTGTTTGTGTCTCTTTGGGCTGTGTGTGTTTCTTTGGGCTTTGTGCGTCTCTTTGGGCTGTGTGTCTCATTTAACTGTTTGAGTCTTTTTTATCTGTTTGTGTCTCTTTGGGATGTTTAAGTCTTTTTGGTCTGTGTGTGTCTCTTTGGGTGGTTTGTGTCTCTTTGGTATGTTTGTGTTTCTTTGGGGTATATGTATATATTTGGAATGTTTGATTAATTTTGGTATATTTGTGTTTATTTTGGCTATTTATTTATCTTAAGGACCGTGTATGTCTCTTTTGGCTATGTGAATCTCTTTGGGGTGTTTGAATCTTTTGGTCTCTATGTGTCTGTATGGGCGTTTTTGTCTCTTTTGGCCGTTTGTGGGTCTCTTTGAGCTTTGTGTGTCTCTTCGGGCTGTGTGTGTCTCTTTAGGCTGTGTGTCTCTTTGGGCAGTTTGAATCTTTTTGGTCTGTGTGTTTCTCTTTTGGCTTTTTGTTTCGTTTTGGGCTTTGTGTGTCTCTGTTGGATGTGTGCGTCTCTTTGGGCCGTGTGCATCTCTTTTAGCTGTATGTGTCTCTTGGGCTGTTTGAGTCATTTTTGTCTGTGTGTGTTTCTTTTGGATGTTTGTGTCTCTTAGAGGCCATGTGTGTCTCTTTGGGCAATTTGTGTCTCTTTGGGGTGTTTGAATCTTTTTGGTATGTATGTGTCTGTATGGGCGTTTTTTTTATCTTTTTGGTGTGTGTGTGTATCGTTTGGCTTTTTGTTTATATTAGGACTGTGTGTATTTATATTTATACTGTGTTTGTATCTTTTGGCTGTGTGTGTATATTTATGGTGTGTGTCTCTTTGAGCAGTTTGAATCTTTATGGTCTGTGTGTGTGTATCTTTTTGCTGTTTGTGTCGTTTTGGGCTGTGTGTCGCTCTGTAGGATGTGTACATCTCCTTTGGCCCTTTGCGTTTCTTTTAGCTGTATGTGTCTCTTTGAGCTGTGTGAGTCTCTTTTTTATGCATGTCTCTTTTTGCTGTGTGTGTCTCGTTTGTCTGTGTGTCTTTTTGGGGTGTCTGAGTCTTTTTGGTCTGTATATGTCTCTTTGGGCTGTTTGAGTCTTTTAGGTCTGTGTGTGTCTCTTTGGGTTGTGTTTCTCTTTGGGCTGTCTGTCTCTCTTTGGGCTGTTTGTGTCTCTTGGGGCTGTGTGTGTCTCTTTGGGCTGTTTGAGTCTTTTTGGTCTGTTTGATTGTCTCTTTTGGCTGTTTGAGTCATTTTGGTCTGTGTTTGTCTTTTTGGGATATTTATGTCTCTTTGGGCTGTTTGTGTTTCTTTGGGCTTGTGCGTCTCTTTGGGCTGTTTGAGTCTTTTAGGTCGGTGTTTGTCTCTTTGGGTTGTGTTTTCTCTTTGGGCTGTCTGTGTCTATTTGAGGTGTTTGTGTCTGTTGAGGCTGTGTGTGTCTCTCTGGGCTTTGTTTCTCTTTTGGCTGTTTGAGTCTTTTTGGTCTGTTTGTGTGTCTCTTTGGGCTGTTTGAGTCTTTTTGGTCTGTGTTTGTCCCTTTGGGCTGTTTGTGTCTCTTTGGGCTGTGTGTGTTTCTTTGGGCTTTGTGCGTCTCTTTGGGCTGTGTGTCTCATTTAACTGTTTGAGTCTTTTTGATCTGTTTGTGTCTCTTTGGGATGTTTAAGTCTTTTTGGTCTGTGTGTGTTTCTTTGGGTTGTCTGTGTCTCATTGGGATGTTCGTGTTTCTTTGGGCTATGTGTATCTCTTTGGGATGTTTGAGAAATTTTGGTATATTCGTGTTTCTTTTTGATGTTAATGTCTCTTAGGGACCGTGTGTGTCTCTTTGGGCTATGTGAATCTCTTTGGGGTGTTTGAATCTTTTGGTCTCTATGTGTCTGTATGGGCGTTTTGTGTCTCTTTGGGCTGTGTGTGTGTCTCTTTGGGCTTTGTGTGTCTCTTCGGGCTGTGTGTGTCTATTTAGGATGTGTGTCTCTTTGGGCAGTTTGAATCCTTTTGGTCTTTGTGTTTCTCTTTTGGCTTTTTGTGTCGTTTTGGGCTTTGTGTGTCTCTGTTGGATGTGTGCGTCTCTTTGGGCCGTGTGCATCTCTTTGAGCTGTATGTGTCTCTTGGGCTGTTTGAGTCATTTTGGTCTGTGTGTGTTTCTTTTGGTTGTTTGTGTCTCTTAGAGGCCATGTGTGTCTCTTTGGGCAATGTGTGTCTCTTTGGGGCGTTTGAATCTTTTTGGTATATATGTGTCTGTATAGGCGTTTTTTTTCGAGTTTTGGGGGGTGTGTGTCTCTTTGGGCTTTTTTTTTATATTAGATATTTTTGTTTTTCTAATTATACTTTTTTGGTCTATGTTTTGGTGGTTTGTATATTTATTCTGTGTGTCTATTCTGGCATTTTGAATATTTATGGTCTGTGTGTGTGTCTCTTTTGTCTGTTTGTGTCGTTTTGGGCTTTGTGTCTCTCTGTTGGATGTGTGCGTCTCTTTGGGCCTTGTACGTCTCTTTGAGCTGTATGTGACTCTTTGAGCTGTGGGTGTCTCTTTGTGATGTGTGTCTCTTTAGGCTGTGTGTGTCTCGTTGGACTGTGTGTCTTTTTGGAGTGTCTGAGTCTTTTTGGTCTGTATGTGTCTCTTTGGACTGTTTGAGTCTTTTAGGTCTCTGTTTTGTCTCTTTGGGTTGTGTTTCTCTTTGGGCTGTCTGTGTCTTTTTGGGCTGTGTGTGTTTCTTTGGGCTGTGTGTGTCTCTTTGGGCTGTGTGATTCTTTTTTTTGGTCTGTGTTTGCCACTGTGGGGTGTTTGTTTCATTTTTGTCTTTGTTTGTCTCTTGTAGCTGGTTGTGTCTCTTTGGTTTGTTTGTGTTTCTTTGGGCTTTGTGCGTCTCTTTGGGCTGTGTATCTCGTTGGACAGTTTGAGTCTTTTTGATCTGTTTGTGTCTCTTTGGGCTGTTTGAATCTTTTTGGGCTGTGTTTGTCTATTTAGGCTGTTTGTGTCTCTTTGGGCTGTTTGTCTCTTTGGGCTGTTTGAGTCATTTTGGTCTGTGTTTGTTTATTTTGACTGTTTGTGTCTCTTAGGGGTCATGTGTGTCTCTTTGGGCTATGTGTGTCTCTTTGGGGTGTTTGAATCTTTTTGGTCTGTATGTGTCTCTTTGGGCTTTGTGTGTCTCTTCGGGCTGTGTGTGTCTCTTCAGCCCGTGTGTGTCTCTTTGGGCTGTGTGTGTCTCTTTAGGCTGTCTGTCTCTTTGGGCAGTTTGAATCTTTTTGATCTGTTTGTGTCTCTTTGGGCTGTTTGTGTTTCTTTGGGCTATATGTGTCTCTTTGGACTGTTTGAGTCATTTTGCTCTTTGTGTGTTTCTTTCGGCTGTTTGTGTCTGTTTGAGCGTTTTTTTGTCTCTTTGGGCTGTGTGTGTCTCTTTGGGCTTTGTGTTTCTCTTCGGGCTATGTGTGTCTCTTTAGCCTGTGTGTGTGTCTCTTTGGGCTGTGTGTCTCTTTGGTCAGTTTGAATCTTTTTGGTCTGTGTGTGTCTCTTTTGACTGTTTTTGTGTCGTTTTGGGCTTTGTGTGTCTTTGTTGGATGTGTGCGTCTCTTTGGGCCATGTGCATCTCTTTGAGCTGTATGTTTCTCTTTGGGCTGTGTGTGTCACTTTGGGATGTGTGTCTCTTTGGGCTGTGTGTGTTTCGTTGGACTGTGTGTCTTTTTGGGGTGTTTGAGTCTTTTTGGTCTGTATGTGTCTCTTTGGGATATGTGTGTCTCTTTGGGCTGTTTTGAGTCTTTTTGGACTGTGTATGTCTCTTTCGGCTGTTTGTTTTTCTTTAGACTGTGGGTGTCTCTTTGGGCTGCGGGTTGATTGGCAGAAGTATGTATTAGCGAAGTTATAGTGGAGGGCGAGTTGCTAGAGAAAAATTTAAGTTAATAAGGGTTTTTGACCGTAAAATTTTGTAAGAAAATTATGGAAAATGCAATTCGTCGGTTCATAGGTGAAACTTAAGTCCAGGTATGGATCGAAAAATAAACTATTTCTGTAGAATCTGAGCTAATAAGGGTTTTTGATTTTAAACTCTAGTTTCCTATAAGAAAATTATGGAAAATACAATTCTATCGTTCAAATGTGAAACTTAGTTCCATTCTCTGGTTCAAATGTAGAAAAACCCGTGTGGGTGAGGTGAAATAAAAAAATTTTAACAAGAAATGAGTGAAAAGTGTTTTGGGGGAGATGGCTTGATTGGCAGAAGGATGTATTAGCGAAGTTATAGTGGAGGGCGACAAAGTCTTCAAAATCAAGGCTATAAGAAAAAAATAAGTTCTAGATATTTTTGTAAGTTTGTAGTTTACGCACTAATATCATATCAGTAACGATTCTATTTGAACTTTCTCCAAGTTGATCAATCAAATGTGAAACTTAGGTCCATTCTCTGGTTCAAATGTAGAAAAACCCGTGTGGATGAGTTGAAATAAAAAAAATTTTTAACAAAAAATGACTGAAAAGTGTTTTGGAGGAGATGGCTTGATTGACAGAAGGATGTATTAGCGAAGTTATAGTGGAGGGCGACAATGTCTTCAAAGTCAAGGCTATAAGAAAAAAAAGTTCCGGATATTTTTGTCGGTTTGTAGTTTACGCACTAATATCAATATCAGTAATGATTCTATTTGAACTTTCTCCAAGTCGATCAAATTGGTCTCTAAACGGTTCATGATAAAAAATAGTTTGGGACAAGAAAAAAAAACTAAAATAATGTCATGAAATCATTTTCGACACTCAGAGAAGTTCTTTTTTTTATGTGTAAGTTTTTTTATGTGTATGTGTAAGTTGTTTATGTGTGTGTGTAAGTTTTTTTTTGTGTGTGTAAGTTTTTTGTGTGTGTGGAAATTTTTTTGTGTGTGTGTTTAAGTTTTTTTTATGTGTGTGTATGTTTTTTTTTTGTGTGTGTGTAAGTTGTTTTTTTTTGTGTGTGTAAGTATTTGTGTGTGTGTAAGTTTTTATGTGTGTATAAGTTTTTGTGTGTGTGTAAATTTTTGTGTGTGTGTTTAAGTTTTTGTGTGTGTGTGTAATTTTTTGTTTTTGTGTTAGTTCTTGTGTGTGTGTGTAAGTTTTTGTGTGTGTGTGTAAGTTTCTGTGTGTGTGTTTAAGTTTTTGCGTGTGTGTGTAAGTTTTTGTGTGTGTGTAAGATTTTGTGTGTGTGAAAAAACTAAAAGTTGTGTGTGTGTGTGTGTGTAATTTTTTTTTGTGTGTGTAATTTTTTTTTGTGTTTGTAAATTTTTTTTTGTGTGTGTAATTTTTTTTTTATGTCTGTTTAAGTTTTTCTTGTGTTTGTGTAAGTTTTTTTTTGTGTGTGTAAGTTTTTGTGTGTGTGTAATTTTTTATGTGTGTGTAATTTTTTTTGTGTTTGTAAATTTTTGTGTTTGTATTTAATTTTTTGTTGGTGTGTAAGTTTTTGTGTTTGTGTAAGTATTTGTGTGTGTGTGTGTAATTTTTCGTGTGTGTGTGTGTGTAAGTTTTTATGTGTGTGTGTAAGTCTCTGTGTGTGTGTAAGTTTTTGCGTGTGTGTGTAAGTTTTTGTGTTTGTGTAAGATTTTGTGTGTGTGAAAAAACTAAAATAATGTCGTGAAATCATTTTCAACACTCAGAGCAGGGGGGGTGTTGGGATTTAATCATAGAGAAACAACGAATTTACTTTTTTAAAAAGTGTGACTCAAAGACGTTTCGTTCTTTTCACTGGCTTGAAATTGCATACAAACGGGCCAATCAAGTGTTACAATCCTATTGTTTGCTCAAAATAGTGTAAGTTTCCGTGTGTGCGTAAGTTTTTTGTGTATGTATAAGTTTTTGTGTGTGTGTAAGTTTTTTTTGTGTTTGTGTGTGTGTGTAAGTTTTTCTGTGTGTGTGTAAGTTTTGTGTGTGTGTGCGACCTAGTGGTACTAAAATATCGTAAGAGGGCTCATTTGACTGGAAATTAAAAGTTGTAGTGCCATTTTTAAGTGACCAAAAAGATTGGATGGTAACTACGCCGCCTCTCACGCCTCTTTTTTCCGAAATCGTGCAGTCAAAATTTGACACGACACACAAACAGAGTCATAGTCAGAGAGATATCCAAAAAGTTGGGTTGATCTAGGTTCACTTAGAGTGGCGCGCCACTCTAAGTGAACCTAGATCAACCCAACTTTTTGGATATCTCTCTCACTATGACCCTGTTTGTGTGTCGTGTCAAATTTTGTCTGCACGATTTCGGAAAAAAGAGGCGTGAGAGGTGGCGTAGTTACCATCCAATCTTTTTGGTCACTTAAAAATGGCGCTAGAACTTTTAATTTCCAGTCAAATGAGCCCTCTTACGATATTTTAGTACCACTAGGTCGCACACACACACATAAACTTACACACATACAAAAAACTTACACACACACAGAAAAACGTACACACACACACACACAAAAAAAACTTACACACACACAAAAACTTATACATACACAAAAAACTTACGCACACACGGAAACTTACACAATTTTGAGCAAACAAAAGGATTGTAACACCTGATTGACCCGTTTGTATGCAATTTCAAGCCAGTGAAAAGAACGAAACGTCTTTGAGTCACACTTTTTTAAAAAGTAAATTCGTTGTTTCTCTATGATTAAATCCCAACACCCCCCCCCCCTGCTCTGAGTGTTGAAAATGATTTCACGACATTGTTTTAGTTTTTTCACACACATAAAATCTTACACACACACAAAAACTTACACACACACGCAAAAACTTATACACACACACACAGAAACTTACACACACACATAAGAACTTACACACACACACACGAAAACTTACACACACACCCGCACAAACTTACACAAACACAAAAACTTACACACACACAAAAACTTACATAGACAAACAAAAATTTACACACATACAAAAACTTACACACGCATAAAAACTTACACACACACACAAAAACTTACACACACAAAAAAAAAACTTACACACACACAAAAAAAAACTTACACACAAATAAAAAACTTACACACAAAAAAAAAAAAAATTACACACACACAAAAAACTTACACACACAAAAAAAAACTTACACACACACACACAACTTTTAGTTTTTTCACACACACAAAATCTTACACACACACAAAAACTTACACACACACGCAAAAACTTACAAACACACACGCAAAAAGTTACACAAACACATAAAAACTGACACACACACAAAAACTTACACACACACACAAAAACTTACACATACACAAAAACTTACACACACATAAAAACTTATACACACACAAAAACTCACACACACAAAAAGAAACTTACACACACAAAAAAAAAACTTACACACACATAAAAAAAAACTTACACACACAAAAAAAAAATTTACACACACACAAAAAACTAACACACACAAAAAAAACTTACCCACACACACACACAACTAACAAATACACACAAAAAAACTTACACATAAAAAAAACAACTTCTCTGAGTGTAGAAAATTATTTCACGACATTATTTTAGTTTTTTTTTTCTTGTCCCAAACTATTTTTTATTATGAACCGTTTAGAGACCAATTTGATCAACTTGGAGAAAGTTCAAATAGAATCATTACTGATATTGATATTAGTGCGTAAACTACAAACCGACAAAAATATCCGGAACTTTTTTTTCTTATAGCCTTGACTTTGAAGACATTGTCGCCCTCCACTATAACTTCGCTAATACATCCTTCTGTCAATCAAGCCATCTCCTCCAAAACACTTTTCAGTCATTTTTTGTTAAAAAAATTTTTTATTTCAACTCATCCACACGGGTTTTTCTACATTTGAACCAGAGAATGGACCTAAGTTTCACATTTGATTGATCAACTTGGAGAAAGTTCAAATAGAATCGTTACTGATATGATATTAGTGAGTAAACTACAATCTTACAAAAATATCCATAACTTTTTTTTTCTTATAGCCTTGACTTTGAAGACTTTGTCGCCCTCCACTATAACTTCGCTAATACATCCTTCTGCCAATGAAGCAATCTCCCCCAAAACACTTTTCAGTCATTTCTTGTTAAAAATTTTTTATTTCAACTCACCCACACGGGTTTTTCTACATTTGAACCAGAGAATGGAACTAAGTTTCACATTTGAACGATAGAATTGTATTTTCCATAGTTTTCTTATAGGAAACTAGAGTTTATGATCTAAAACAATTATTAGCTCAGATTCTACAGAAATAGTTTATTTTTCGATCCATATCTGGACTTAAGTTTCACCTATGAACCGACGAATTGTATTTTCCATAATTTTCTTACAAAAAATTACGGTCAAAAACCCTTATTAACTTAGATTTTTCTCTAGCAACTCGCCTCCACTATAACTTCGCTAATACATACTTCTGCCAATCAACCCGCAGCCCAAAGAGACACCCACAGTCCAAAGAAACACAAACAGCCGAAAGAGACATACACAGTCCAAAAAGACTCAAAACAGCCCAAAGAGACACACATATCCCAAAGAGACACATACAGACCAAAAAGACTCAAACACCCCAAAAAGACACACAGTCTAACGAGACACACACGGCCCAAAGAGACACACATCACAAAGATACACACACAGCCCAAAGAGACACATACAACTAAAAGAGATGCACATGGCCCAAAGAGACGCACACATCCAACAAAGACACACAAAGCCCAAAACGACACAAAAACAGTCAAAAGAGACACACACAGACCAAAAAGATTCAAACTGACCAAAGAGACACACAGCCCAAAGAGACACACACACAGGCTAAAGAGATAAACACAGCCCGAAGAGACACACAAAGCCCAAAGAGACACATACAGCCCAAAGAGACAAAAAAACGCTCAAACAGACACAAACAGCCGAAAGAAACACACAAAGAGCAAAATGATTCAAAAAGTCCAAAGAGACACACATAGCCCAAAGAAATACAAACAGCCCAAAGAGACACAAACAGATCAAAAAGATTCAAACTGCCCAAAGAGACACACAGCCTAAAGAGACACACACAGCCCAAAGAGACACACACGGGCTAAAGAGACATACACAGCCCAAAGAGACAAACAAAGCCCAAAGAGACACATACAGACCAAAAAGATTCAAACACCCCAAAGAGACACACATAGCCCAAAGAGACACACATGACCCCAAAGAGACTCAAACAGTCAAAAGAAACAAACATAGACCAAAATGACTCAAACAGCCCAAAGAGACACACATAGCCCAAAGAAACACAAACAGCCCAAAGAGACACAAACAGATCAAAAAGACTCAAACAGTCCAACGAGACACACAGCCCAAAGAGACGCACTAAGCCCAAAGAGACACAGACAGTCCAAAGAGACACAAATAGCCAAAAGAGACAAACACAGACCAAAAAGACTCAAACAACCCAAAGAGACACAAACAGACCAAAAAGACTCAAACAGCCCAAAGAGACACACACAGCCTCAAGAGACACAAACAGCTCAAAGAGACACAGACAGCCCAAAGAGAAACACAACCCAAAGAGACAAACACAGACTTAAAAGACTCAAGCAGTCCAAAGAGACACATACAGACCAAAAAGACTCAGACACTCCAAAAAGACACACAGTCCAACGAGACACAAACAGCCTAAAGAGACACACATCACAAAGAGACACCCACAGCTCAAAGAGACACATACAGCTCAAAGAGACGTACACGGCCCAAAGAGACGCACACATCCAACAGAAAGACACAAAGCCCAAAACGACACAAACAGCCAAAAGAAACACACACACAGACCATAAAGATTCAAACTGCCCAAAGAAACACACAGCCTAAAGAGACACACACAGCCCAAAGAGACACACACAGGCTAAAGAGACATACACACAGTCCGAAGAGACACACAGAGCCCAAAGAGACACACACACAGCCCAAAGAGACAAAAAACACCCATACAGACACATACATACCAAAAATATTCAAACACCCCAAAGAGACACACATGGCCAAAAGAGACACACATGGCCTCTAAGAGACACAAACAGCCAAAAGAAACACACACAGACCAAAATGACTCAAACAGCCCAAGACACACATACATCTCAAAGAGATGCACACGGCCCAAAGAGACGCACACATCCAACAGAGACATACAAACCCCAAAATAACACAAAAAGCCAAAAAATACAAACAGAGACCATAAATATTCAAACTGCCCAAAGAGACACACAGCAAAAAGAGACACAGACAGCCCAAGAGACACACACACAGGTTAAAGAGACAAACACAGCCCGAAGAGACAAACAAAGCCCAAAGAGACACACACATGGCCCAAAGAGACAAAAAACGCCCATACAGACACATACAGACCAAAAGATTCAAACGCCCCAAAGAGATACACATAGCCCAAAGAGACACACACGGCCCCTAAGAGACACAGACAGCCAAAAGAAAGACACACAGACCAAAATGACTCAAACAGCCCAAAGAGACACACACAGCCCAAAAAAACACAAACATCCCAAAGAGACACAAACAGCCCAAAGAGACAAACACAGACCAAAAAGACTCAAACAGCCCAAAGAGACACAAACAGATCAAAAAGACTCAAACAGTCCAACGAGACACACAGCGCAAATAGACTCACAAAGCACAAATAAACACACACAGCCCAAAGACACACAAACAGCCCAAATAGAAAAACACAGACAAAAAAGACTCAAACAGCCCAAAGAGAGACACACAGACCAAAAACACTCAAACAGCCCAAATAGACACACAGCCCAAAGGGACACGCACAGCCTCAAGAGACAAACACACCCCAAATAGACACATACAGCCCAAAGAGACACACAAACAGAACAAAAAGACTCAAACAGCCCAAAGAGACACACAGCCCAAAGGGACACACACAGCCTCAAGAGACACAAACAGCTCAAAGAGACACAGACAGCCCAAAGAGAAACACAACCCAAAGAGACAAACACCGACCTAAAAGACTCAAACAGCCCAAAGAGACACATACAGACCAAAAAGACTCAGACACCCAAAAAAAAGACACACAGTCCAACGAGACACACACAGCCTAAAGAGACACACATCACAAAGAGACACCCATAGCCCAAAGAGACACATACAGCTAAAAGAGACGTACACGGCCCAAAGAGATGCACACATCCAACAGAGAGACACAAAGCCCAAAACGACACAAACAGTCAAAAGAGACACACACAGACCATAAAGATTTAAACTGCCCAAAGAGACACACAGCCTAAAGAGACACACACAGCCCAAAGAGACACACACAGGCTAAAGAGACATACACACAGTCCGAAGAGACACAAAAAGCCCAAAGAGACACACACACAGCCCAAAGAGACAAAAAACGCCCATACAGACACATACATACCAAAAAGATTCAATCATCCCCAAAGAGACACACATTGCCCAAAGAGACACACATGGCCTCTAAGAGACACAAACAGCCAAAAGAAACACACACAGACCAAAATGACTCAAACAACCCAAGATGCACAACCAAATCAAATATATCCACACTGCAAAACGATAAAAATAAATCAAACAGAGAGAGAAACACCAAACCCATAAAAACAAACACCAAAGAGACACCCACAGAACATAAAGATTCAAACTGCCCAAAGAGACACACAGCCTAAAGAGACACACACAGCTCCAATAGACACACACACAGGATGCAGACACAACACACCCCGAAGAGATAAACAAAGCCAAAAGATACACACACACACCCAAAATACACAAAAACGCCCATACAGACACATACAGACCAAAAGATTCAAACGCCTCAAAGAGACACACAAAGCCCAAAGAGACACACACGGTCCCTAAGAGACACAAACATCCAAAAGAAAGACACACAGATCAAAATGACACAAACAGCCCAAAGAGACACACATAGCTTAAAGAGACACACACGGTCCCTAAGAGACACAAACATTCAAAAGAAAGACACACGGATCAAAATGACACAAATAGCCCAAATAGACACACATAGCCCAAAGAAACACAAACAGCTCAAAGAGACACAAAGACCCCAAAGAGACAAACACAGACCAAAAAGACTCAAACAGCCCAAAGAAACATAAACAGATCAAAAAGACTCAAACAGCACAAAGAGACACACAGCCCAAAGAGACACACACAGCCCAAAGAAACACAAACAGCCCAAAGAGACATAAACATCCCAAAGAGATAAACACAGTTTTCTTGCCATCTACATCCCTCTTAGTATCAACTTCTTCGTATAGCATAACCGTTAAACTATTTTAAATTGACAACACTGTTCAAGCACCACTTGCGTTTTATACAGAACACGTCGGAGAGGTAGAGCTATCCATTATTAAAATTCTTTTCTTGCCATCTATATCTCTTTTAGTATCTACTTTCTAGTATACTATAACATTAGACTCTATTTTAAACTGACAACACTGTTCAAACGCCATTGAGATTACCTTAACTGCTAATCACTTTAACCCTTTTTCTCTATCGTCAAGTACATGCTCTGGAAAGGTACATAGGAACATAAGGCAATTCAGAGACCAGAGGGAAATTCTCGCTTGTAACTTGTAATAACTTTAACCCTTTTTCTCCATTGCCAAGTACATGCTCTGGAAAGGTACCTAGGAACATAAGGCAATTCAGAGACCAGAGGGGAATCCTCGCTTGTAACTGCTAATCACTTTAACCCTTTTTCTCCATCGTCAAGTACATGCTCTGGAAAGGTATACGTCATTATCTTTAGAATAAATAAACTAAACCTTTTAAATAATTTCTCCAAAAAATATTTTATTCAGAGATTTCACGTTAAAAAATTATCCAATCACTAATTAACCCTTTTTTGATCTTGCCTCCTATCAATTCTGAGTTTCCGGCTAGAATTAGACAAAGCCCGTCTTAATCACCAATTTGGTATCCCTTTCGCAATAACAAAAGGCTTAGCAGTGATTACATCTCATTGTCGGTGACAATTCAATCAGATCAGAGTTGTGCAAATGGAATAACTTTTCGCAAATTGAGTTAGCTTATATTTCATAAACAAAATATTTGAATTCCTTTTATTAACGTCGAAAGAAGACGCGCTGGTTTTCTAACACGGGTTTTAAATAATTTCTCCAAACAAATATTTTATTCAGAGATTTCACGTTAAAAAATTATCCAATCACTAATTACCCCTTTTTTGATCTAGCCTCCTATGAATTCTGAGTTTCCGACTAGAGTTATACAAAGCCCATCTTAATCCCCAATTTGGTAACCCTTTCGCAATTACAAAAGGCTTAGCAGTGATTACATCTCATTGTCGGCGACAATTCAATCAGTTCAGAGTTGTGCAAATGGAATACCTTTTCGCTAATTGAGTTAGCGGCTTAGCTTAGCGGCTTAGGCTTAGCAGTGATTACATCTCATTGTCGGCGACAATTCAATCAGATCAGAGTTGTGCAAATGGAATACCTTTTCGCAAATTGAGTTAGCTTCTATTTCATAGACAAAATATTTGAATTCGTTTTATTAACAGCGAAACAAGACGCGCTGGTTTTCTAACGTTGGTTTTAAATAATTTCTCCAAAAAATATTTTATTCAGAGATTTCACGTTAAAAAATTATCCAATCACTAATTACCCCTTTTTTGATCTTGCCTCCTATCAATTCTGAGTTTCCGGCTAGAATTAGACAAAGCCCGTCTTAATCACCAATTTGGTACCCCTTTCGCAATAACAAAAGGCTGAGCAGTGATTACATTTCATTGTCGGCGACAATTCAATCAGATCAGAGTTGTGCAAATGGAATACCTTTTCGCAAATTGAGTTAGCTTCTATTTCATAGACAAAATATTTGAATTCCTTTTATTAACAGCGAAACAAGACACGCTGGTTTTTCTAACACGGGTTTACCTTAAAAAGACATGTATATACCTTGAATTAGAAATCTGGTAAATTGCGTCAGAACAACTTGTCCTTCATAACACGCTATGCAAGGTCCAGAATAACACAGAAATTGCTATGGCAGTACGCAAATAAAATAGAAATTGCTATACAGGCAAGCAAATAGCATGGTCCTATACAGGCAAGCAAATAACATGGTCCTATACAGGCAAGCAAATAACATGGTCCTATACAGGCAAGCAAATAACATGGGAGTTCCTATACAGGCAAGCAAATAGCATGGTCCTATACAGGCAAGCAAAAAACATGGTCCTATACAGGCAAGCAAATAACATAGAAATTGCTATACAGGCAAGCAAATAGCATGGTCCTATGGCAGTACGCAAATAACATAGAAATTGCTAGGGCGGTACGCAAATAACATAGACATTGCTAGGGCGGTACGCAAATAACATAGAAATTGCTATGGCGGTACGCAAATAACATAGAAATTGCTATGGCGGTACGCAAAATAGTACCTTGGTTACTACTCTCGCCAAAATCAAAATCTCTAAGCTCTAAAGTATGAAGCTGGTTGCCGTGAAAACTCAGCTTATTTCTCCCCTTTCAACTGTTTTTGCATATTAATGATTCATTTGCTTTGGAGTTTCATTCAACTTTCATGTAAGGAACAACAGTTTTTTAAATTGTATACTGAAAATATTAAATTAGTCAAATTATGTGTCAATGCTAAATTTTTCTTTAAAAAAGGAAAAAAAAATACATGTTACTATTAAACAACTTTAGTTGACGAATAATTCAAGGCTGGAAGACTGAATAATACTTAACACTGAAACTATGGTATGTTTGCTACATAAGAATGTATACAAGTCTTATACTTAATTTTTTATTCTAGGGCTAGAAGAATGGATTTCCAAAACGAAGTAACTGACCTTATGAGGGCTTTAGGAGTTTCATATGATAATTTGGAAATTAAAGATGCTCAGTCCATAAGTTGTTGCCATAAATCTACCATGTATTTACATGAAAGACGGAATTTTTCGCTAAGAGGGATGGAATTTTGTCACATTATCCTATGTGTTACCCCACAGCCAAAATCATTTCCAGAAAAAGACAAGTTAGTAACTATCGGAGAAGAATTGAAAAACAAAGGCTTCAATTTGACACAAAGTTTTATTCAAAATTTAGAAGCTATATCGTCAGAATGGGAAATGTACGGAATCCTTGACCTTACCGAAGCAATAAGCAGGGCAATAGCAACTGTTAACATTGTTTATACTGATGGGGACGTCTTGCTCAGTCAAATAGAAGAAAATTTCAAAAATATATCTCCAGAAATTTGTCCAAATAATAATTACAATAAGAAATATCAAGTCGGAGAAAAAATTATAAAAGTGATGCAATAAATGGAGTGATTGAGTGATGCAGAGGTAATGGATACCTTTATTTGGAATAATGAAACCTTCATTTGTAAGGTTTCTTGAATTCAGTGTTGATTTTGTCTTTTTTCTGTATTTTGTACATATTTATTATTTTGTCCGATAGTTAAACCAAAACTTTAACGTTAAATTTTTATATACAATGTGTTGAAAGATTCTTAATTCCCATATTTAGATAATAAAAATTTGATACTTTATAATCGTTTTATTTGTCTTATCAGTGTTGTCTGTGGTGTAATATAAGCATTTATTTTGTTACTTTTATAGTTTGTTTAATTGATATCAGAGGCAACGCTATAGCGCTGTCTATAGTGAAGGCCATAAGTCTCCAATGCTTTACTATTTATTATTTTTTTCCCTGAGGCACTTCATATAGAAGGGGTCGTTGCATAAGCATTGGAGTGGGCTCGTTCGATCGGAAATCAAGATTTCTAGTGCCTTTTTTAAGATTCAAAAGAGATCGGAGGGTAACCACCCCCCCATGCCCTTTTTTCCCAAATGTATCCGATAAAAATTTTTAGATAGCCATTTTGTTTAAAATAGTTCAAAGATCATATAACAAAATCTCCAGTGGCAACATAACCCCCAAGAGCCCAGGGGCAAGCGTTGTAAGTTAAGCCCTGTGGGCATATATGGTTCTTATGGAAGGGATAATCGTATAAACTTCAGAGGGCTCGTTTGATTGAAAATTGAAAGTTCTAGTTCACCTTTTAAGAATCGAAAGAGATCGTAGGGCAACTAGCCCCCTCCCCTCCTCCACACTCTTTTTCCTCAAACCCATCCAATAAGAACTTCGAGATTGCCATTTTTTTAAATAGATCAAAGATCATACAACAAAAACTCCGGGGTCGACACATCCACCCAGGGCCCAAGGGCGGGCGTTGTAAGTTAGGCCCTGGAGGAATGCACGAGCATCCCTTTCGAAAGGGAAGCTCGTAAAAACTTCGGAGAGGGCTGATTTGGTTGGAAATTGAAAGTTCTAGATCAGCTTTGGAGAGTCAAAAGAGATTAGATGTTAACTAGATAACCCCCCCCCCCCACCCCACGCCCCTTTTCCCCCAAGTACATCCGATAAAAAATTTTACATCGATATTTTGTTAAAAATAATTCAAAAGTTATATAAGAAAAACTCAGGTGTCGACAAAACCCCCAGAGCCCCGGTTGAAGGTGTTGCAAGTTATGCCTTGGGGGCATATATGGTTCTTATGAAAGGGATGCTCAAACACACATTTACCCTTTTTTCCCCAAACCCATCTGATGAAAATTTTGAAGTAGCCATTCTGTTAAAAATACTTCAAAGGTCAGATAAGAAAAATTTCAGTGTCGACGCAACTCTCCAGTGCCCAGGGGCAGGCGTTGTAAGTAATGCTCTGATGACATATATGGTTCATATGGAAGGGGTGCTCATATAAACTTCGGAGAGGGCTCATTAGATTGTAAATTGATAGTTTTCGTTCACTTTTTAAGAGTCAAAAGATATCGGAGGGCATATAAGCCCCCTCCTTCCGTGCCCTATTTTCTCAAACCCATCCGATAAAACTTTGAGAGAGCCAAATTTTTTCAAAATGGTTCTAAGATGATATAGCGAATACTCCTGGGTCAAGACAATCCTTCAGGGTCTGGGGTAGACGTTGTAAGTTATGCCTTGAGGGCATATATGGCTGTAATGGAAGGAATTATCGCATAAACTTCAGAGAAAGCTCAATTAATTAGAAATTGAAATTTCAACTTCACTTTTTCAGAGTCAAAAGAAGTCTGAGGACAACTAGCCCCCCCCCCCCCCCTCAGACTTTTCTTCCAAACCCATCCGATGAAAATTTTGAGATAGCAATTTTTTTAAAAGTAGTTCAAAGGTCGGATAAGAAACACTCATGTGTTGAAACAACCCACCAGGGCTCGAGAGCAGGCGTACTAAGTTATGCCCTGAGGGCATTTATGGTTCTTATGAAATGGATGCTCGTATAGACTTCATAGAGGAGTTATTTGATTTGAAATTGAAAGCTCTAGTTCACTTTTTAAGAATAAAGAGATCGGAGGGCAACTAACCCCCCCCCCCTCCCTATGCCCTACTTTCCCCAAATCCATCCGCTACAAATTTCAAGATAGCTATTTTTTTAAATAGTTTAAAATTAGATAACCAAAACTCCGGTGTCGACACCACCCTCCAGGGCCCGGGGAGTAGGCGTTGTAAGTGTTGTCCTGGGGGCGTATATGGTTCTCATAAAAGGGATGCTCGTATAAACTCCAGAGAGGCCTCATTTGATTTTAAATTGAAAATTCTCGTTCCTTTTTTAATAGTCGAAAGAGAGAGGAGAGCTGCTACCCCCTCCTTCTACGCCCTATTTTCCGCAAACCAATCCAATAAGAACTTTGAGAGAGCCAGTTTTTTTTCAAAAAGGTTCAAAGATAATATAGCGAATACTCCTGGGTTGACAAGTTCCTTCAGGGCCAGGGGTAGACGTTGTAAGTTATGCCTGCAGGGCATATATCGCTGTTATGGAAGGGATGCTCGTATAAACTTCAAAGAGGGCTCATCTGATTAAAAATCCAAAGTTCTAGTTCAGTTTCTAAGACTCAAAAGAGATCTGAGGGCAACTATCCCCCTACGCCCCTTTTCCTCCAAATCTATCTGATACAAATGTTGAGACAGCGATTTTGTTAAAAATAGTTCAAAGGATAGATAAAAAAAAAACTCCGGTGTCGACACAACCCCCTAGGGCTCGGGAGAAGTTGTTGCAAGTTATGCCCTGGGTCTATATATAGTTCTTATGGAAGAGATTCTCGTATAAACTTCAATGAGGGCTCATTTAATTGGAAATTGAAAGTTTGACTTCACTATTAAAGAGACAAAAAAATCTGAGGACAACTAGCCACCCCCACCCCACGCTTCCCTTCCAAACCCATCCGATGAAAACTTTGAGACAGAAATTTTGTTAAAAGTAGTTCAAAGGTAAGATAAGAAACACTCAGATGTTGAAACGACCCCCTAGGGCCCGGGGGCAGGCGTTCTAAGTTATGCCCTGAGGGCTTGTATGGTTCTTATGATAAGGATGCTTGTATAAACTTCATAGACGAATCATTTGATTGGAAATTGAAAGTTATAGTTCACTTTTTAAGAGTCAAGAGATCAGAGGGCAACTAGCCCTCCCCCTCACGCCCTTTTTTCCCAAAATCTATCCGCTACAAATTCTGAGATAGCCGGTTTTTTTGAAAATAGTTCAAAAATTGGATAACAAAACTCCGGTGTCGAAACAATCCTCCAGGGCCCGGGTGGTAGGCGCTGTAAGTGTTTTCAGTACTGAATCAGCCTTTGAACTGTGAGGACACAAATTGGATTTAACTTTGAATTTAATTGGTTTGAAAAAGTGTATTTGTTAGACAGTGAAGATATTGCGAAACATTGAATTGGCTTGGGATTATACACCTTGGATTATGTCATTTAATTATGACAAAAAAAGAAAATAGCCCAAAGCCAATGAATCAAGCTCTGATTGAGTAGCAGTTCAGGTGTCCTTACCGCTTGCCCTGAGGGGTGGAATGAAATGCAAGTATTTGAATATTTGATTAGTTGAATTTTGCAAACGCTACAGAGTATTCCAAAAAGTTGGCTGTGCTTTCTGAGGTAGCGCCGGTGTTCAAACGCTGTTGGAAGTCGTCAGTGCAGGAGATAGGGGTGTTAGCTGTGCTCTAATTAATGGCAGCTTAGTGAACTGCACGTCCGTATCGACGTGGATAAATAATAGGTGCCAGAATAGGTAAGAGAGATTATATATTTTATTTTATTTGCACTTGCCATGGGGTGAAAAAGGAAGATTGCTAAAACTGTCCAAGTAGGATCTCAGTCTGTTGAGAACAGTTTGTTGAATTCGACCGTTTCATCCGAAGGGAATAACGATGTCACTTCACTGAAGACTCTGGCGGATGATTTTGCTAAGATGTTAACAATACTTACTGAGAATGGTAAAAAACTAGACTCTATAAACGATAGCATAAAAGTGTTAGAAAATAGTATGGCATCAGTGGAAAATACACAGTCTGAGCTAAAATCAGAAGTTAATACTACGAGCTCGCGTGTTACACAGCTTGAATCTGATGTTGAAAGCTTAAGAAATCAAATGTCAATTATGACTAGTGAAACGAAAAAGTATGAAATTGGGAGTGCAGATCTGTTTCTTAGGCTTATGGCATCGGAGTATAAACATACAGAAACAAATCTTATCATTTGGAATGTTCCCTGTGAAAACACCACCCAAGCCGAATCGATTTCTAACCATTTGTGTTTGGTCTAGGTCTGTCCATGGTCCCGAGGCTTCGAATTGTTGGTAATGTCCGTAAGGAGCAAAAGTATTTTAAGGTTGATATTGGTTCTCGAGATGCGAAGGTCAGAGTGCTTAAGAACGGACAGAAATTAAAAGGTAAAGTTATTGGACACCATGTAAATGTATCTGTTAGCGATGATGCACTAATATCAGTTCGTGAAGCTCAAAGGAAGTTGTATGTAAAGAAATCTAGATTAAATGCTATTCGAGTTTCATTATGGGTTTCTAAAACAGTTCCACCGTATATACAGATCGACCGTGGTAGTGTGGCGGCAAAATTTGGTTACGATGAGACTATTCCTGAGTTATGTGACCAATAGATGGTAATATCATGAATGGTGAATTAAGATTTTGTTAAGATTTTTTTTTTTTTTTTTTTTTTTTTTTCGTATTTGTGTTTATGGAAAACAAAAGAAAAGAAAAGTTGTTTCACTATCTTTTTTTTTCATTTAGTTAGTTTTTGTTAGAATTTAGAATGGGTAAGCGGTAGACACCTATAGAGTATTGTGTTTTCTTCAATTATTATTTTCTGGAAAATTCAGTAATGAAACCAGTAAGCCTGTATTGTGACAGGCTAGTGTTAGTGAGAAATTTTTTCACATTATTTGTATTCGTTTGTTTATTTATACCATTTTGTTAATATGTTACTAATTATTTTTAGGTTATATCCTGTTTTTTCCGGAGCTTCACTTACGTTGGATGCGAGACCACGGACCCTCCGAGTTACAGCAAGTTATTCAGTTGGTTAGGTTTGGTTGCAACTACCCTTCTTTTCTTTTTTTATATATACTTATAAAAAATGGTAGTTGTTCGTAATGATCGTTTGGATTGGCTTGAGAATAATCCATTGAGTGTTTCAGATTTAGTATTAGGGGTACTTCACAGAGATTTTGATATGGAGGTAGATGATGTTTTTCCGAAGGTTAATTGTAAGTGCCCAGTTGATTTACATGCAAGACTGGCACCGGAGTAGAAGGGCCTTGATGAGTCCCACGAGAACAATACCCCTTCGAATCCCGATCCGGACACTTTTTTAAAAAACTCCCACGAGAACCACGTGGTTAATGGTCCTAATATGGGCATAGAGTCATTAGGGGGAACACGTGGTTAATGAGGTCAATGACCTAAATTTATTGCGTAATCAAAGTGTGTCAACAACAACAACATCGGCCTTGACATTCGCTGAGAGCGTGCACTTACAACAACAACAACATCGACCTTGGAACACCTGTGCTGTCGACCTCAATTCACCTATCGTGAATCAATAATTCCCCTTAGAAACAACAAATTAATTCCCCTTTCTTGAAAGATCAATCAACCAATGACATCATCTGTCAGACTTTAAAAATTTTCGCCTAGAAACGATTCTCCAGGAATAGATCCAAGTCATTAATGTCATTGCCTCGGAAACAACTCTTTTGATCGAACTCCAAAGGATATTAATAGCCAAAGGCCATGGAAACAATTCTCCAAGAAACATCTTAGCGATGAATTGTTTTAGCGCGGGAATCAGGTTTCTTATTAATTTGAAATGCATTAGCGCAGAGATGCCTAAAACAAAAGGAACACGCTGAAATTACGGTTAAAGATTATTTGGGCAAAACTGTTTTAGACAGGTTATGGAACTATTTCGGCGAAACGGTTAGAGACATTTTAAAAGATGATTTTTGAAGAGATTTTAGAAGAGAATTTAATGGTGAAACTCTATTGTCGTTATAATACACAAGTTTCATTTGAACAGTGTTGTGAGGTCCTCTAACCCAACCCCAAAGGGTTCCAATCCTCCTACCCCAACCCCAAAGGGTTCCGATCCCCCACCCCAACCCCGAAGGAAGCCCCCGGTACTCAAAGGACCCCCAAGCTCCCAAAGATCCCCAGCCCCCCAAACGCCCTCCTCAGACCCTCAAAGGCCCTCCTCTGGTCCTCAAAGGGCCCCCCGGACCCCCAAAGGGCACCCCGGACCCCAGAGGCCCTCCCCCCGGTCCTCAAAGGTCCCACGGGCCCCGAGAAGCGCCGCAGGGATGCGCCGTGGGCCAGGAATGCGCCGCATGGGGATGCACCGCGTGGATGCGCCGCGGGTCGGGGGAAGCGCCGCAGGATGCGCCAAAGGGATGCGCCGCGAAAAAAAAAATAACACTTTGAAAATAAACGAACAAATTGCCACCTTCTATGTCATATCTTAGATTATCTTAAGTTGGAACTTTCAGTTGAATTAACCGACCCTCAAGGGTCCCCCAGACCCCCAAAGGCCCTTCCCCGGTCCCCAAAGGTCCTCCGGACCCCCAAAGGCTCTTCCCGATCCACAAAGGCCCCCAGGCTCCCAAAGGGCCCCCGAACCCCCAAAGACCCTCCCCGGTCCCCAAAGGTTCACCGGGCTCCCAAAGGGCCCCCGGACCCCCAAAGACTTCTGAGCCCCCATTATAATACTTTTTTAAGGCTTTATTATATCTTTTCAGAACAAATTATTATTTTAGGGAATTATTTCGGCGAAACAGTTAGAGACATTTTAAAATTTGATTTTTGAAGAGATTTTAGAAGAGGATTTGAGGGTCAAACTCCGTGGTCGTTATAATACACAAGCTCCATTAAACAGTGTCGTGAGGTCCTCTACCCCAACCCCAAAGGGTTCCGATCCCCCTACCCCAACCCCAAAGGAAGCCCCTGGTCCTCAAAGGTCCCCGGGCTCCCAAAGGGCCAACCGGCCCCCAAGGGTCCCCGGGCCCCCAAAGGTCCTCCCCCGGTCCCCAAAGGTCCACTGGGCCCCCAAAAGACCACCCAATCCTCAAGGGCCCCGGATCCCTAAACGCCCCCCCTGGGCCCCAAAGGTCCTCCCCCGGTCCCCTTACATGCACACAAAAACTTACACAAACGCACAAAAACTTACACACACACACACAAAAACTTACACACACACACGAAAACTTACACACACACACACGAAAACTAACACACACACGCCAAAACTTACACACACACACAACAAAACTTACACACACACACAAAAACTTAGACACACACACACACACAAAAACTTACACATGCACACGAAAACTTACATGCACACAAAAACTTACATGCACATAAAAACTTACACACACACACACACACAAAACTTACACACACACACACACACACGAAAACACACACACACACTCCAAAACTCACACACACACAAAAACTTACACACACACAAAAACAAACACACACGCACAAAAACAAACACACACACACAAAAACTTACACACACACACACACAACACACACACACACGCCAATAAACAAACACAAACACAATTACACACACACACACACACACAAAAACTTACAAAGGCGAACTCAAAATAAAATTCACAAAAAAAATTATACACAAAAAACAACAAACAAAAAAAAAACCCACAAAAAATTACACACACACACACACACACACACAAACTTAAACACACACACAAAAAACTAACAAACACACACACAACCTGAGACACACACAAACTTACACACACACACAAAAAAACTTGGACTCACACGCAAAAACTTACATGCACACAAAAACTTACATGCAAACAAAAACTTACACACACACAAAAACTTACACACACGCACAAAAACTTACACACACACACAAAAACTTACACACACACACACAGGAAAACTTACACACACACGCCAAAACTTACACACACAGATGCCAAAACTTACACACACACACACAAAAACTTACACACACACACACACACACAAAAACTTACACATGCACACGAAAACTTACATGCACACAAAAACTTACATGCACACAAAAACTTACACACACACACACACACACACACAAAACTTACACACACAGAGCCATTCTGTTGCGAAAACACACAAAAGTTAGAAAAAATACAAAATGTTCCTTTATTACCTGTGCAAAACGGCTAAAAATGAAGAATTCATACACATTTTCAACTAGCTAAAGGGTAAGTGTTTTAAATATGAGCCATTCTATTGAGAAAACACACAAAAGTTAGAAAAAATGCAAAATATTCCATTATTATCTCTGCAATACGGCTAAAAATGAAGAATTCATACACATTTTCAACTAGCTAAGGGTAAGTGTTTTAAATATGAACCGTTCTGTTGCGAAAACACACAAAAGTTAGAAAAAATACAAAATATTCCTTTATTACCTCTGCAATACGGGTAAAAATGAAGAATTCATACACATTTTCAACTAGCTAAGGGTAAGTGTTTTAAATATGAGCCATCCTGTTGCGAAAACACACAAAAGTTAAAAAAAATACAAAATATTCCTTTATTACCTCTGCAATACGGGTAGAAATGAAGAATTCATACACATTTTCAACTAGCTAAGGGTGAGTGTTTTCAATATGAGCCATTCTGTTGCGAAAACACACAAAAGTTAGAAAAAATACAAAATGTTCCTTTATTACCTCTGCAATACGGCTAAAAATGAAGAATTCATACACATTTTCAACTATCTAAGGGTAAATGTTTTAAATATGAGCCATTCTATTGCGAAAACTTACAAAAGTTAGAAAAAATGCAAAATGTTCCTTTATTACATCTGCATTACGGCTAAAAATGAATAATTCATACACATTTTCAAAGAGCTAAGGGTGAGTGTTTTAAATATGGGCCATTCTGTTGCAAAAAACACACAAAAGTTAGAAAAAATACAAAATATTCCTTTTTTACCTCTGCAATACGTCTAAAAATGAAGAATTCATACACATTTTCAACTAGCTAAGGGTGAATGTTTTAAATATGAGCCATTCTGTTGCGAAAACACACAAAAGTTAGAAAAAATACAAAATATTCCTTTATTACCTCTGCAAAACGGCTAAAAATGAAGAATTCATACACATTTTCAACTAGCTAAGGGTAAGTGTTTTAAATATGAGCCATTCTGTTGCGAAAACACACAAAAGTTAGAAAAAATACAAAATATTCCTTTATTACCTCTGCAATACGGGTAAAAATGAAGAATTCATACAGATTTCAATTAGCTAAGGATAAGTGTTTTAAATATGAGCCATTCTGTTGCGAAAACACACAAAAGTTAGAAAAAATACAAAATATTCCTTTATTACCTCTGCAAAACGGCTAAAACTGAAGAATTCATACACATTTTCAACTAGCTAAGGGTAAGTGTTTTAAATATGAGCCATTCTGTTGCGAAAACACACAAAAGATAGAAAAAATAAAAAATATACCTATATTAAATCATAATAACTGATAATAATAAAGAATTCATAAAAATTTTCAACTATCTAAGGGTAAGTGTTTTAAATATGAGCCATTCTGTTGCGAAAACACACAAAAGTTAGAAAAAATACAAAATATTCCTTTATTACCTCTGCAATACGGCTAAAAATGAAGAATTCATACACATTTTCAACTAGCTAAAGGGTAAATGTTTTAAATATGAGCCATTCTATTGCGTAAACACACAAAAGTTAGAAAAAATGCAAAATGTTCCTTTATTACCTCTGCAATACGGCTAAAAATGAAGAATTCATACACATTTTCAACTACTTAAGGGTATGTGTTTTAAATATGAGCCATTCTATTGCGAAAACGCACAAAAGGTAGAAAAAATGCAAAATGTTACTTTATTAACTCTGCAATACGGGTAAAAATGAAGAATTCATACACATTTTCAACTAGCTAAAGGGTAAATGTTTTAAATATGAGCCATTCTATTGCGAAAACACACAAAAGTTAGAAAAAATGCAAAATGTTCCTTTATTACCTCTGCAAAACGGCTAAAAATGAAGAATTCATACACATTTTCAACTAGCTAAGGGTAAGTGTTTTAAATATGAGCCATTCTGTTGCGAAAACACACAAAAGTTAGAAAAAATGCAAAATGTTCCTTTATTACCTCTTCAATACTGCTAAAAATGAAGAATTCATACACATTTTCCGCTATCTAAAGGGTAAATGTTTTGAATATGAGCATTTCTATTGCGTAAACAAACAAAAGTAAGATAAAATGCAGAATGTTACGTTAGTGACAAACTAATACGGAAATATTAGACGAGTAATTAGAAAATTAGTTGTAGATAATGGTACATGGTTTATTTATGAGCCATTATATTGCGAAAACACACAAAAGTTAGAAAAAATACAAAATTTTCCTTTATTACCTCTGCAAAACGGATAAAAATGAAGAATTCATACACATTTTAAACTAGCTAAGGGTAAGTGTTTTAAATATTAACCATTCTGTTGAGAAAACACACAAATTTTAAAAGAAATACAAAATATTCCTGTATTACCTCTGCAAAACGACTAAAAATTAAGGATTCATACAAATATTTAACAAATTAATGGTAACTATGTTATTTATGAGCCATTCTCATGCGAAATACCACAAAAGTTAGAAAAAATACAAATATTCCTTTATTACCTCTGCAATACGGGTAAAAATGAAGAATTCATACACATTTTCAACTAGCTAAGGGTAAGTGTTTTAAATATGAGCCATTCTGTTTCGAAAACACACAAAAGTTAGAAAAAATACAAAATTTTCCTTTATTACCTCTGCAAAACGGCTAAAAATGAAGAATTCATACACATTTTCAACTAGCTAAGGGTAAGTGTTTTAAATATGAGCCATTCTGTTGCGAAAACACGCAAAAGTTAGAAAAAATACAACCTGACCCCTCCTAATTTAAGGATATGAATTAGAACCATGGTAAAGTAATTTCATCTTATTTTGCATTTCCCACAAGAGGACACTTTTCGAGTAAAAGTAAAGAGCTACCAGACTAAACCAAAGATATGATGAAATAATAACGAATAATTGATTAAACTTAAATTTTCTGTATTACGGGAATAGTTTATTTTCGAACCATTATATCTACCAAAGATTCAATACCTGAGTTAAACTAAGAGGTTTCAATTTCAGGAAAAAATTACATTTTGACAACATATGACAATTTACCAAATTTAAAGTTTTGTTTAGTTTCAAAATGTTTTCTGTCACTCATCATCTTTTAATCATTCACAAACAATACTAAAGAAAACCACTTCCCACGGTTTATTGATTTTAAATTATTAAGAAGGCTATTATTTCTTTGAAATATACATTTTACATTTTTAATTTTCATGCTTTTGATAAGTATCTTGTCCTTTTGGTGTAAATTGCAGCTGAAGGCTTCTTTCATCATATTTTGCTTATTTTCGTTGGAAAACACACTGAAAAGACATATTATTGAACTCACATCAAACATTGCCGGGCTTGCATTTGAAGAACCTTCCATTATTTTCTATCTTGTCCTATATTTCAGCATATACTGACTTTTAAAGTTTTTCAACGCTTTTAAATATACTAACCTAACGATTATTTATTTACGAAATTGTGCAAACTGTTGATTTAGAACAATAATTACCTTTCTATATATCAATTAACACTCACTAGAATTGCCACTTTTCACTCGCGGAGAATGGTTTCAAAACAATACTTCTCACATCGCATAGACTAATTGTGTCAAACGAGACATCTTCAATGCAGATTAATTAATTGTTACGTTCGATTTTGTTTTGGACATAGGAGAGCATCAATGGGAAGTGAGAATTTCTGTAAAACTATCAAAGATTGATTAGGTGTATGGTTAGGCTAGGTTAGATTATGTTAAGTTAGGTTAATTTAGGGTAGAATAGCTTAGCCTACGTACGAGAAAGAAAAGTTCTTAGGTGTGGAGCTCCCCCACTTCCTCAACCATCGCTCTTGAAATCCTTTGAATTAGGTTAGAGACAGACAAAAAGTTAGGTGTATGGTTAGGTTAGGTTAGATTATGTTAGGTTAGGTTAATTTAGATTAGACTAGCTTAGCCTACGTAGCCCCTCCCCTCCCCCACCGCCTCAACCATCGCTCTTGAAATCCCTTGAATTAGGTTAGAGACAGACAAAAAGTTAGGTGTATGGTTAGGTTAGGTTAGATTATGTTAGGTTAGGTTAATTAACGGCAGCCTCTTTTTGTTAAGGTTTTTTATTTTTGGGGGGGGGGCTCCCGCCCCCTCAACAAAAAAATAGGTGTATGGTTAGGTTAGGTTAGATTATGTTAGGTTAGGTTAATTTAGGTTAGACTAGCTTAGCCTACGTACGGACCCCCCCCCCCCCCCGGGGACCACGGGGACTGAAAGCAGCCCAGGGGTTGGATCCCCACCACCAAGGTTTGTTTACCTAACATTTCAAGGTGTCCCCCCCCCCACCCCCGGGGCCACGGGGCCGCAAGCCGGCCACAGGTAGGACCCTCACCCCCAAGGGCAGGGTAGGTTGGATTAGGTTAAGTTACCTAAAATTTCTAGGTTAACTTACATCAGGTTAAGTGGCGCGCCACTTAACCTGATGTAAGTTAACCTAGAAATGTTAGGTAACTTAACCTAATCTAACCTAACCTGACCTTGGTGGTGAGGGTCCTATATACAATTAGTCTATGCGATGTAAGAAGTATTGTTTTGAAACCATTCTCCGCGAGTGAAAAGTGGCAATTCTAGTGAGTGTTAATTGATATATAGAAAGGTAATTATTGTTCTAAATCAACAGTTTGCACAATTTCGTAAATAAATAACCGTTAGGTTAGTATATTTAAGAGCGTTGAAAAGCTTTAAAAGTCAGTATATGCTGAAATATAGGACAAGATAGAAAATAATGGAAGGTTCTTCAAATGCAAGCCCGGCAATGTTTGATGTGAGTTCAATAATATGTCTTTTTAGTGTGTTTTCCAACGAAAATAAGCAAAATATGATGAAATAAGCCTTCAGCTGCAATTTACACCAAAAGGACAAGATACTTATCAAAAGCATGAAAATTAAAAATGTAAAATGTATATTTCAAAGAAATAATAGCCTTCTTCAATAATTTAAAATCAATAAACCGTGGGAAGTGGTTTTCATTAGTATTGTTTGTGAATGATTAAAAGAAGATGAGTGACAGAAAACATTTTGAAACTAAACAAAACTTTAAATTTGGTAAATTGTAAAATGTTGTCAAAATGTAATTTTTTCCTGAAATTGAAACCTCTTAGTTTAACTCAGGTATTGAACCTTTGGTAGATATAATGGTTCAAAAATAAACTATTCCCGTAATACAGAAAATTTAAGTTTGAACAATTATTCGTTATTATTTCATCATATCTTTGGTTTAGTCTGGTAGCTCTTTACTTTTACTCGAAAAGTGTCCTCTTGTGGGAAATGCAAAATACAATGAAATTACATTCCCATGGTTCTAATTCATATCCTTCAATTAGGGGGGTCAGGTTGTATTTTTTCTAACTTTTGTGTGTTTTCGCAACAGAATGGCTCATATTTAAAACACTTACCCTTAGCTAGTTGAAAATGTGTATGAACTCTTCATTTTTAGCCGTTTTTCAGAGGTAATAAAGGAATATTTTGTATTTTTTCTAACTTTTGTGTGTTTTCGCAACAGAATGGCTCATATTTAAAACACATACCCTTAGCTAGTTGAAAATGTGTAAGAATTCTTCATTTTTACCCGTATTGCAGAGGTAATAAAGGAATATTTTGTATTTTTTCTAACTTTTGTGTGTTTTCGCAACAGAATAGCTCATATTTAAAACACTTACCCTTAGCTAGTTGAAAATGTGTATGAATTCTTCATTTTTAGCCGTTTTGAAGAGGTAATAAAGGAATATTTTTTTCAAACTCTTGTGTGTTTTCGCAGCAGAATGGCTCATATATAAAACGTTTACCCTTAGATAGTTGAAATTGTGTATGAATTCTTTATTTTTAGCCGTATTGCAGAGGTAATAAAGGAACATTTTGCATTTTTTCTAACTTTTGTGTGTTTACGCAATAGAATGGCTCATATTTAAAACATTTACACTTAGCTAGTTGAAAATGTTTATGAATTCTTCATTTTTAGCCGTTTTGCAGAGGTAATAAAGGAATATTTGTATTTTTTAAAAATTTTGTTTGTTTTAGCAACAGAATTGATAATATTTAAAAAACTTACCCGTAGCTAGTTGAAAATGTGTATGAACTCTTCATTTTTAGCCGTTTTGCAGAGGTAATAAAGGAATATTTTGTTTTTTTCTAACTTTTGTGTGTTTTTGCAACAGAATGGCTCATATTTAAAACACTTACCCTTAGCTAGTTGAAAATGTGTATGAATTCTTCATTTTTGGCCGTTTTGAAGAGGTAATAAAGGAAAATTAAGTAATTTATATTACTTGGTTGTGTTTTAGCAAAATAATGGATCATATTTAAAACACTTACCCTTAGCTAGTTGAAAATGTGTATTAATTTTTCATTTTTAGCCGTATTGCATAGTCAATTAAGGCTCAGTTTTCATTTTTTCATTAATTTGTGTGTTTACGATATAGAATTTCTATGTTAGTACACTTTTACCCTTTAGCTTGTTTATTTTTTATTGGTTTCCTTCATTTTTATACGTATTGCATATGTACAGAAGGAACATTTTGCATTTATTCAAAATTTTTTTTGTTTACGCAATATAATTGCTAATATTTAAAAAATTTACCCTTAGCTAGTTGAAAATGTGTATGAAGTCATCAATTTTAGCATTTTTGCAGAGGTAATAAAGAAATATTATTTATTTTTTCAAACTTTAGTGTGTTGTCGCAACAGAATGGCTCATAATTACAACACTTTCCCTTAGCTACTTTAATTTGTTTATGTTTTATTCATTTTTAGCCTTTTTTGAGAGGTATTAAAGGTTTGTTTTGTATTTTTTCTATATTTTGTGTGTTTTAGAAACAGAATGGCTCATATTTAAAACACTTAACCTTAGCTAGTTGAAAATGTGTATGAAATCTTCATTTTTACCAATATTGCAGAGGTAATAAAGGAAAAATTTGCATTTTTTCTAACTTTTGTGTGTTTACGCAATAGAATGGCTCATATTTAAAACATTTACCCTTAACTAGTTGAAAATGTGTATGAATTATTAATTTTTAGCCGTATTGAAGAGGTAATAAATGAACATTTTGCATTTTTTCAAAATTTTGTGTTTTGTATCAAAAGTATGGCTCATATATAAAAAAGTTACACTTAGATAGTTGAAAATGTGTATGAATTCTTCATTTTTAGCCGTTTTGCAGAGGTAATAAAGGAATATTTTGTATTTTTTCTAACTTTTGTGTGTTTTTGCAACAGAATGGCTCATATTTAAAACACTTACCCTTAGCTAGTTGAAAATGTGTATAAATTCTTCATTTTTAGCCGTTTTGCAGAGGTAATAAAGGAATATTTTGTATTTTTTCTAACTTTTGTGTGTTTTCGCAACAGAATGGCTCATATTTAAAACACTTACCCTTAGCTAGTTGAAAATGTGTATGAATTCTTCATTTTTAGCCGTTTTGCAGAGGTAATAAAGGAATATTTTGTATTTTTTCTAACTTTTGTGTGTTTTCGCAACAGAATGGCTCATATTTAAAACACTTACCCTTAGCTAGTTGAAAATGTGTATGAATTCTTCATTTTTACCCGTTTTGCAGAGATAATAAAGTAATATTTTGTATTCATTCTAACTTTTGTGTTTTGTCTGTTCATAAGTGCTATTCTAGAAAAATATTAACATGATATAGTTGTATTTGTGTATGAATTCTTCATTTTTAGCATTTTTGCAGAGTTAATATAGGACTATTTTATATTTTTTCTAACTTTTGTGTGTTTTCGCAACAGAATGGCTCATAATTAACACACTTACCCAGAGCGAGTTGAAAATGTGTATGAATTCTTCATTTTTACCCTTATTGCAGAGGTAATAAAGGAATATTTTGTATTTTTTCTAACTTTTGTGTGTTTTCGCAATAGAATGGCTCATATTTAAAACACTTACCCTTAGCTAGTTGAAAATATGTATGAATTCTTCATTTTTACCCGTATTGCAGAAGTAATAAAGGAATATTTTGTATTTTTTCTAGCTTTTGTGTGTTTTCGCAAAATAATGGCTGATATTTAAAACACAAACCCTTAGCTAGTTGAAATTGTTTATGAATTATTCATGAATAGAATTTAAGCATTGTGAATCTAGGACGCGTGTTAATATATACTATCTTTTGATTTATGTATCAAAGGCCTGTATCAGCGTTTATAATATTACCCTTAGCTAGTTGAAAATGTGTATGAATTCTTCATTTTTACCCGTAGTGCAGAGGTAATAAAGGAATATTTTGTATTTTTTCTAACTTTTGTGTGTTTTCGCTTCAGAATGGCTCATATTTAAAACACTTACCCTTAGCTAGTTGAAAATGTGTATGAATTCTTCATTTTTACCCGTATTACAGAGGCAATCAAGGAATATTTTGCATTTTATCTTACTTTTGTGTGTTTTCGCAACAGAATGGCTCATATTTAAAACACTTACCCTTAGCTAGTTGAAAATGTGTATGAATTTTTCATTTTTAGCCGTATTGCAGAGGTACTAAAGGAATATTTTGTATTTTTTCTAACTTTTGTGTGTTTTCGCAACAGAATGGCTCATATTTAAAACACTTACCCTTAGCTAGTTGAAAATGTGTATGAATTCTTCATTTTTAGCCGTTTTGCAGAGGTAATAAAGGAATATTTTGTATTTTTTCTAACTTTTGTGTGTTTTCGCAACAGAATGGCTCTGTGTGTGTAAGTTTTGTGTGTGTGTGTGTGTGTGTAAGTTTTTGTGTGCATGTAAGTTTTTGTGTGCATGTAAGTTTTCGTGTGCATGTGTAAGTTTTTTTGTGTGTGTGTGTGTGTAAGATTTTTTGTGTGTGTGTTTAAGTTTTGGCGTGTGTGTGTGTAAGTTTTGTCGTGTGTTTGTTTGTTTTTTTTTTTGTGTGTGTTTTAGTTTTTGTGTGTGTGTGTAAGTTTTTGTGAGTGTGTGTAAGTTTTTGTGTGTGTGTAAGTTTTTGTGTGCATGTAAGTTTTTGTGTGCATGTAAGTTTTTGCGTGTGGGTCTAAGTTTTTGTGTGTGTGTATGTAAGTTTTTTTGTGTCTTAGCTTTTGTGTGTGGTTGTATGTTTTTTTTGTTTGTGTGTAAGTTTGTGTGTGTGTGTGTGTGTGTGTGTAATTGTTTGTTTTTTTTATTTTTTTTTTTGTGTGTGTGTGTATATTTTTTTGTGTGAATTTTATTTTTCGTGTGCATGTGTTAGTTTGTTTTTGTGTGTGTGTGTGTAGTAGTTTGTGTGTGTGTGTGTATGTTTTGGAGTGTGTGTGTTAGTTTTAGTGTGTGTGTGTGTTTAAGTTTTTTTGTGACTGTTATTGTTTGTGCGTGTGTGTAATTTTTTGTGTGTGTGTAAGTTTTTGTGTGTGTGTGAGTTTTGGCGTGTGTGTGTGAGTTTTCTTGTGTGTGTGTGTGTGTAAGTTTTTTTGTGTGTGTGTGTGTGTGTAAGTTTTTATGTGCATGTAAGTTTTTTTGTGCATGTAAGTTTTTGTGTGCATGTAAGTTTTCGTGTGCATGTGTAAGTTTTGTGTGTGTGTGTGTGTAATTTTTTGTTTGTGTGTGTGTGTAAGTTTTTGCGTGTGTGTGTAATTTTTCGTGTGTGTGTGTGTAAGTTTTGGTGTGTGTGTGTAAGATTTGTGTGTGTGTGTAAGTTTTTGTGTGTGTGTAAGTTTTTGTGTGCATGTAAGGGGACCGGGGGAGGGCCTTTGGGGCCCAGGGGGGCGTTTGGGGATCCGGGGGCCCTTGAGGATTGGGGGGTCTTTTGGGGGACCAGTGGACCTTTGGGGGGCCGGGGGGGCCCTTGGAGGCCAGTTGGCCCTTTGGGCGCCCGGGGGACCTTTGAGGACCTGGGGGCTTCCTTTGGGGTTGGGGTCGGGGGATCGGAACCCTTTGGGGTTGGGGTAGAGGACCTCACGACACTGTTTAATGGAGCTTGTGTATTATAACGACCACAGAGTTTGACCCTCAAATCCTCTTCTAAAATCTCTTCAAAAATCATATTTTAAAATGTCTCTATCTGTTTCGCCAAAATCATTCCCTAAAATAATAATTTGTTCTGAAAAGATATAATAAAGCCTTAAAAAAGTATTATAATCGGGGCTCAGGAGTCTTTGGGGGTCCGGGGGCCCTTTGGGAGCCCGGTGGACCTTTGGGGACCGGGGGAGGGTCTTTGGGGGTTCGGGGGGCCCTTTGGGAGCCGGGGGGGCCTTTGTGGATCGGGAAGAGCCTTTGGGGGTCCGGAGGACCTTTGGGGACCGGGGAAGGGCCTTTGGGGGTCTGGGGGACCCTTGAGGGTCGGTTAATTCAACTGAAAGTTCCAACTTAAGATAATCTAAGATACGAGATAATGGGGTTATTATCTCGTATGACATAGAAGGTGGCAATTTGTTCGTTTATTTTCAAAGTGTTAATTTTTTTTCGCGGCGCATTCCGGCGGCGCATTCCTGCGGCGCATCCCTGCGGCGCATTCCTGCGGCGCATTCCTGCGGCGCATTCCTGCGGCGCATCCCTGCGGCGCATCCCCTGTGGCGCATCCCTGCGGCGCATCCCCTGCGGCGCATCCCTGCGGTGCAGCCCCTGCGGCGTATCCCTGCGGCGCTTCCCCCGACCCACGGCGCATCACCCTGCGGCGCATCCCCATGCGGCGCATTCCTGGCCCGCGGCGATTCTCGGGCCCGGGGGACCTTTGAGGACCGGGGGGAGGGCCTCTGGGGTCCGGGGTGCCCTTTGGGGGTCCGGGGCCCTTTGAGGACCGGGGGGAGGGCCTTTGGGAGCCCGGGGGACCTTTGGGGACCGGGGGAGGACCTTGGGGAGCCCGGGGGACCCTTGGGGGCTGGTTGGCCCTTTGGGTGCCCGGGGAACCTTTGAGGACCAGGGGAGGGCCTTCGGGTGTCTGAGGAGGGTGTTTGGGGGGTAATATTTCGAAATTTTTACTTTCTAGTTTACTTTTTTTTGCGGCGCATCCCTGCGGCGCATCCTGCGGCGCTTACCTGTGGTACCTCCCTGCGGCGCATCCCCCGCGGCGCTTTCCTGAACCGTGGCGCATCCCTGCGGTACATCCTGCGGCGCTTTCCTGGCCCACGGCACATCCCGGCGGCGCTTCTCTGGTCCGGGGGACCTTTGGGGGCCGGGGCCCTTTGAGGACCAGGGGAGGGCCTTTGGGGTCCGGGGGGCCCTTTGGGGGTCCGGGGGGCCCTTTGAGGACCAGAGGAGGGCCTTTGAGGGTCTGTGGAGGGCGTTTGGGGGGCTGGGGCTCTTTGGGAGCTTGAGGGACCTTTGAGTACCGGGGGCTTCCTTCGGGGTTGGGGTGGGGGATCGGAACCCTTTGGGGTTGGGGTAGGAGGATTGGAACCCTTTGGGGTTGGGTTAGAGGACCTCACAACACTGTTCAAATGAAACTTGTGTATTATAACGACTACAGAGTTTCACCATTAAATTCTCTTCTAAAATCTCTTCAAAAATCATCTTTTAAAATGTCTCTAACTGTTTCGCCGAAATAGTTCCATAACCTGTCTAAAACAGTTTCGCCCAAATAATTCCTAAACGTAATTTCAGCGTGTTCCTTTTGTTTTTGGCTTCTCTGCGCTAATGCATTTCAAATTAATAAGAAACCTGATTCCCGCGCTAAAACAATTCATCGCTAAGATGTTTCTTGGAGAATTGTTTCCATGGCCTTTGGCTATTAATATCCTTTGGAGTTCGACCAAAAGAGTTGTTTCCGAGGCAATGACATTAATGACTTGGATCTATTCCTGGGGAATCGTTTCTAGGCGAAAATTTTTAAAGTCTGACAGATGATGTCATTGGTTGATTGATCTGTCAAGAAAGGGGAATTAATTTGTTGTTTCTAAGGGGAATTATTGATTCACGATAGGTGAATTGAGGTCGACAGCACAGGTGTTCCAAGGTCGATGTTGTTGTTGTTGTAAGTGCACGCTCTCAGCAAATGTCAAGGTCGATGTCGTTGTTGTTGACATTTAGGTCATTGACCCCATTAACCACGTGTTCTCCCTAATGACTCTATGCCCATATTAGGACCATTAACCACGTGGTTCTCGTGGGAGTTTTTTAAAAAAGTGTCCGGATCGGGATTCGAAGGGGTATTGTTCTCGTGGGACTCAACAAGGCCCTTCTACTCACCGGATAAACTTGGCATTTTTCATCTGAAGTGTCAGGGGTTAAATATTGCATTGGATTATTTGTCGGAGCTGTGTTTGCTATATGATTTTCATATTCTTGCACTTACTGAAACAAGGTTAATGAATAATAATTCTGGACTATTTGATATTTTAAATTATAATATGTATGTTAAGAACCGTACTCACCATCAGCATGGAGGACGTGCCTTGTATATTAGAACTGATTTGAATGTGAAGGTTAGGGAAGATTTGTCCGTTAATAGAAAGATGATTTTTGAGTGTTTTGTTGCGGAGGTTGATAAGAATGGTGACCCATTTTTTGTTGTTGTTTGTTACTACTCCCCTTCAGCTAGTGTAGATTGTTTTTTAGAATTATTATAGCAACAAATGGACCTTCTAACTCGTAAGAACATGCCGTGTTTTGTGTGTGGAGACTTTAACATTGATTTGAAATTGTTAGCATCTCACTTAAAAGCCCGGAATTTTTTGAATTTAATGTTAGGCTATGGGATGCATCCTGCTGTAAATATTTGTACTAAAGTGACGGAGTCATCTTCATCTCTAATTGATAATATATTTTTGAATGTTCCCCATGATTCGTCGAGTGTTGTGTTAAATGATGTTTCGTATCACCTTGGTTTGGCAGTATTAGTTCTGGGTATATTGAAGAATATCAATATTAACAGTGATGCTCGTCCTAAGCCTAAGAAATTATTAGTTGATTCAAATACTATTTCAAGATTTAAGCTTAGGATAGAATAGTTAGATTTTAAATTTTTACAAGAAGAATTAGATTTAAATTTGAAGTTTGAGATTTGGTATGGTAAGATTAAGGATACGTTGTTGGAATGTTGTGAAGTGTCAGGAATACAGAAGAGAAGGGTGTCTCCGAGTAAACCTTGGATTACAAAGAGTTTGTTACAGTCAATTAATAGAAGACGTTTTTTATATAAGTTGTCAACAAGGGGCAATGATCCTCATGATAAAAAAATATATATAAAAAGTTTATAATAGTAGGTTAAATGCTGTACTCCGACAGGCTAAGGTAGAATATTATAAGGTTAAGTTTAAAAATGTTGAGGGTAACCCGAGTAAGACTTGGAAATTGATCAAGTCGATGACTAGCCCTGGTAGCGTCTTGATCCGTCCAGATAATATAGGAATGAATATAATTTTGTAGATGGGATGTGTAATCACTTCGCTACTATTGGGCAGCGTGTGTCATCATAGGTGCCAGTAATTGATCAAGATGGAGATTTTCGTCAGTTCCTACCTGAAGATTGTGATGTGTCTGTGTACCTGAAATCTGTAACTATTGATGAATTATTTGATGTTATAAAAAATATGAAAAATGGTGCATCAGGAGGTGATTTTATTTCGTTGAAGGTTTTGAAGTCGATTTTACCTGTTATATCTAGTCATTTTTTAGAACTGATAAATAATTGTTTAAAAGCTGGAATATTTCCCGATTGTTTAAAGTGCGCGAATGTTATCCCGATATTTAAAGGAGGGGATAAGAATTGTTTTAGGGATTATAGACCGATTTCTTTACTGTCATTTATTTCTAGAGTGTTTGAAAAGTTGATTTATAGTAGGATGGTAAGTTTTTTCGAGAAAAGAAAATTTTTCAGTTTTCAGTTTGGGCTTAGGAGTCATCATTCTACAGAGCATGCAGTTTTGTTTTTAACAGCTTTTATTAATGATGCTTTAGACAAGGGTTTGAAGATAACTTCGATATTTTTGGATATTATTAAAGCATTTGACTCTGTTGATCATGATATACTACTTCAAAAGTTATATAGTAGTGGTATACGTGGTGATTTTTTAAAAGTTATAGTTAGTTTTCTTAGTGGAAGGACTCAGTGTGTCGTGATGGATGGAGATACATCTAAAATTAAACATATTTCGATTGGAGTACCCCAGGGTTCTGTTTTGGGTCCTTTGTTGTTTTTGGTTTATATTAATGCCCTTTGTAGAGCTTCAAGTAATGTGTCTTCTTCTTTAGACCTTGATACCTACGGCACTAAAGGAATTCTACTATGTTTTGCTTATGATGCCCATTTTACTGTAGCTGCTAGAACTGAAAATGAGTTGATGACTATATTGAAACAAGGTATTTCTTCGATTGAAAAGTGGATGCGAGTAAATAAATTGAAACTGAATCATAATAGGTCGAATTTTTTGATTTATGGTAGAATTACTGGACATTATCCATGTATTAATAGGATAGAAGTAGGGCACCATACTATTGTAAGATCAACTAGTACTAGATACATAGGTGTTATTATTGATGAAAGTCTTAGTTTTAAAGACCATATTGCATCTGTTAGCAGCAAATTGTCTCGTATTATTGGCGTAATGCGTAAACTTAGGTATCTTTTTCCGTGTGAAATTCTGAGAATGTTGTATTTTTCTATGGTTAACCCATATCTCAAATACTATTGTATGGTTTGGTCGAAAACATTTGTAACTCACCTCCATCCACTCTGTGTAACGCAGAATATGGCAATTAGAGTTTTGTATGGTAATCAAATTGACCTATCTGTATCGGTGAGGCATCTTTACCGCGAGTATAAAATTCTACCGTTGGCAGGAATATGCGTATTCTATAATGCTCTGTTTTTGTTTAAATATTTAGCTTCGGAGTTACCATCATGTTTTTCAGGAATGTTTTGTCTTGCGTCTACTATTCACGATCATTTGACACGATCTTCTCATTTGGTGCGAAGACCAGCTACGGTCACGTCTAGATCTAGGTTTTAAAATCGCCATGTTGTTCCGTTAGTTTGGGTAAGTTTGCCAGAGGATTTGAGGAATGTTGGGGGTTTGGATTAATTTCGTAAGTTGCTAAAGAACCATTGTTTTGATGTGTATATTTTGGATGGATTGTTCTGTGCCAGTTAAGTTATGTTTTTGAGGAGGGTTTAGTTGCAGCTGAATATAATTCTAAATATTATAATTTTGTTGGGTGCCGTTTGGAGGTTCGTTGGTTTTCGGGTCCGGTAAGTTGAGCTCTAATTATGTTTATTTTTTGTATTTTTTTTTATTGATTTATTAGGAGGGTTTTCTCCCGCAAAGGCATGCTTCAGGTAATCAATGATGTATGCTTTTTTTTTTAAATAAACCCAATGTTATTTATAAGTATTGTCCTGGGGGCGTATATGGCTCTTATGAAAGGGATGATCGTATAAACTCCAGCAAGCGCTCATTTGATTGGAAATTGAAAGTTTTAGTTCACTTTTTAAGATTCCAAAAATATATTCGATGGCAATTATCCCCCCAACCCAACACACACTCTGTTTTCCCCAAACCATCCGATTAAAAATTTCCGATAAAAAAAATTCACATTAAAAAGTTTTTCTTATTCTGAATTTTCTGAATTTTCAAAGAGTGACTTAAAAAGTCAGATAAGGAAAACTCTTGAGTTGACACAACCCCTCAGGGCCCAGGGACAGGCATTGCAAGTTATGCTCTGATGGCATATGTGGTTCTTATGGAAGGGATGCTCGTATAAACTTCGGAGAGGGCTCATTTATTGCTCATTACTGGTGGCATATATGGTTTTTATAGAATTTATTCTCGTATAAACTTCAGGGAGCGCTCCTTTCATTGGAAATTGAAAGTTCTCATTCACTTTTAAAGAATAAAAGAGATTAGTAGAGATGACCCTATTGATCGTGACAGTACAAAATTCGGTTATCAAAAGAACGTATCTCCTATCAGTACACCAAATAAGGGCATAGCCTCCCTAGGGAGAAAGATTACGTAATGGGGTCAATGACCTCTTTTTCCAAGGTCGATTTATTTGATGTTTCTATGTGTAATAGCTCCGGGGCGAAGGTTGCACATGCGCATTGAATTCTAACGGGAACAATGTTATTGATCTGGGACTCGAGGGGGAAGTGAATTTCCGAGAACTTGATTGCGTAATCAAAGTGTGTCAACAACAACAACATCGACCTTGACATTCGCTGAGAGCGTGCACTTACAACAACATCGACCTTGGAACACCTGTGCAGTCGACCTCAATTCACCTATCGTGAATCAATAATTCCCCTTAGAAACAACAAATTAATTTCCCCTTCTTGACAGATCAATCAATCAATGACATCATCTGTCAGACTTTAAAAATTTCCACCTAGAAACATTTCTCCAGGAATAGATCCATATCATTAATGTCTTTGCCTCGGGAAAAACTCTTTTGGTCGAACTCCAAAGGATATTAATAACCACAGGCCATGGAAACAATTAGGCAAGAAACATCTTAGCGATGAATTGTTTTAGCGCGCGAGAAGGTTTCCTATTAATTTGAAATGCGTTAGCACAGAGATGCCAATAACAAAGGAACACGCTGAATTTACGTTTAGTGATTATTTGGGCGAAACCGTTTTAGACAGGTTATGGAACTATTTTGGCGAAACAGATAGAGACATTTTAAAAGAAGATTTTTGAAGAGATTTTGGAGGTTTTGAGTGTGGTCGTTATAATACACAAGTTTAATTTGAACAGTGTTGTGAGGTCCTCTAACCCAACCCCAAAGGGTTCCAATCCTCCTACCCCAACCCCGAAGGAAGCCCCCGGTCCTCAAAGCCCCCCAAACTCCCAAAGGCCCTCCACCGGGCCCCCAAAGGCCCATCGAGGTCCCAAAGGGCCAACAGGGTTCCAAAGGCCCTCCACCCGTCCCCAAAAGGCCCCCAGGCGCCCAACTGGCCCCACCGGACCCTCAAAGGCCCGCCTCCTGGCCCTCAAAGGTCCACCGGGCTCCCAAAGGACCAATCGGTCCTCAAGTGCCCCCCAGACCCCCAAAGGCCCTCCCTGTGCCCCAAAGGCCCTCCACCTGTCCCCAAATGTCCCCCAGGCAACCAAAGGCCCTCCCTGTGCCCCAAAGGCCCTCCCCCGGCCCCCAAAAGCCCACCCAGACCCTCAACGGCCATCCCCGGGCCCCCCAAAGGCCCATCGAGTTCCCAAAAGGTCCACCGGGCTCCCAAAGGACCAATCAGTCCTCAAGTGCCCCCCAGACCCCCAAAGGCCCTCCCTGTGCCCCAAAGGCCCTCCACCGGTCCCCAAATGTCCCCCACGCACCCCAAGGCCCACCCCGCGCCCCCAAGGCCCACCCACACCCCCAAAAGCCATAACCGGACCCCAAAGCCCAACCCCGTAGTGGTTGGGTGTGGTTTACCTTGTCACAGTTACATTTTCTTGATTTTTCAAAGTTCATTCTGAATTTCTTTCGTTGAAATGCAAGAGTTAGAATATTTCAGTAGCGTTCTGTTGTGTTTTACCTTGTCACACTTACATTTTCTAGATTTTTCAAAGTTCATTCTGAATTTCTTTCATTGAAATGCAAGAGTTGGAATATTTCAGTAGTGTTTGGTTGTGGTTTACCTTTTCACAGTTACATTTTCTTGATTTTTAAAAGTTCAATATGAATTTCTTTCGTTGAAATGCAAGAGTTGGAATATTTCAGTAGTGTTTGGTCGTGGTTTACCTTGTCACAGTTATATTTTCTTGATTTTTCAAAGTTCATTTTGAATTTCTTTTGTTGAAATGCAAGAGTTGGAATATTTCATTAGCGTTCGGTTGTGGTTTACCATGTCAAAGTTACATTTTCTTGATTTTTCAACGCTCATTTTGAATTTCATTTTTTGAAATGCAAGAGTTGGAATATTTCAGTAGTGTTTGGTTGTGGTTTACCTTGTCACAGTTACATTTGCTTGATTTTTCAAGGTTCATTTGAATTTCTTTCAGTGAAATGAATGAGTTGGACTATTTCAGTAGTGGTTGGTTGTGGCTTACCTTGTCACAGTTAAATTTTATTGATTTTTCAAAGATCATATTGAATTTCTTTCGTTGAAATTCATTAGTTGGAATATTTCAGTAGTGTTTGGTTGTGGTTTACATTGTCACAGTTACATTTTCTTGATTTTTCAAAGTTCATTTGAATTTCTTTTGTTTAAATGCAAGAGTTGGACTATTTCAGTAGCGTTCGGTTGTGGTTTACCTTGTCAAAGTTAAATTTTCTTGATTTTTCAAAGTTCATTTTGAATTTACTTTGTTGAAATGCAAGAGTTGGAATATTTCAGTAGTGTTTGGTTATGGTTTAACTCGTCACAGTTACATTTTCTTGATTTTTCATAAGTTTATTTTGAATTTCTGTAATTGAAATGCAGGAGTTAGAATATTTCAGTAGTGTTTGGTTGTGGTTTACCTTGTCACAGTTACATTTTCTTGATTTTTCAAAGTTCATTTGAACTTCTTTCATTGAAATGCAAGAGTTGGACTATTTCAGTAGTGTTTAGTCGTGGTTTACCTTGTCACAGTTACATTTTCTTGATTTTTCAAAATTCATTTTGAATTTCTTTCGTTGAAATGCAAGAGATGGAATATTTCACTAGTGTTTGGTCGTGGTTTACCTTGTCACAGTTATATTTTCTTTATTTTTAATAGTTCATTTTGAATTTCTTTCGTTGAAGTGCAAGAGTTGGAATATTTCAGTAGCGTTTGGTTACGGTTTACATTGTCACAGTTACATTTTCTTTAATTTTCAAAGTTCATTTTGAATTTCCTTAGTTGAAATGCAAGAGTTGGACTATTTAAGTAGCGTTTGGTTGTGGTTTACCTTGTCACAGTTACATTTTCTTGATTTTTCAAGGTTCATTTTAATTTCTTTCGTTGAAATTCAAGAGTTTGAATATTTCAGTAGTGTTTGGTTGTGGTTTACCTTGTCACAGTTACATTTTCATGATTTTTCAAAGTTAATTTTTAATTTCTTTCGTTGAAATGCAATAGTTTGAATATTTCAGTAGCGTTCGGTTGTGGTTTAACTTGTCACAGTTACATTTTCTTGATTTTTCAAAGTTCATTTCGAATTTCTTTTGTTGAAATGCAAGAGTTGGAATATTTCAGTAGCGTTCGGTTGTGGTTTACCTTGTCACAGTTACATTTTCTTGATTTTTCAAAGTTCATTTGAATTTCTATCATTGAAAAGCAAGAGTTGGACTATTTCAGGAGTGTTTGGCTGTGGTTTACCTTGTCACAGTTACATTTTCATGATTTTTCAAAGTTCATTCTGAATTTCTTTCGTTGAAATGCAAGAGTTGGAATATTTCAGTAGCGTTTGGTCGTGGTTTACCATGTCACAGTTACATTTTCTTGATTTTTCAAAGTTCATTTTGAATTTCCTTTGTTGAAGTGCAAGAGTTGGAATATTTCAGTAGAGTTCTGTTATTGTTTACCTTGTCAAATTTACATTTTCTTGATTTTTCAAAGTTCATTTTTAATTTCTTTTGTTGAAATTCAAGAGTTGGAATATTTCAGCAGTGTTTGGTTGTGGTTTACCTTGTCACAGTTAAAGTTTCTTGATTTTTAAAGGTTCTTTTTAATTTATTTCGTTGAAATTCAAGAGTTGGACTATTTCAGTAGTGTTTGGTTGTGGTTTACCTTGTCACAGTTACATTTTCTTGATTTTTCAAAGTTCATTTTGAATTTCTTTCGTTGAAATGCAATAGTTGGACTATTTCAGTAGCGTTCGGTTGTGGTTTACCTTGTCACAGTTACATTTTCTTGATTTTCCAAAGTTCATTTTGAATTTCTTTCGTTGAAATGCAAGAGTTGGAATATTTCAGTAGCGTTTGGTTGTGGTTTAACTTGTCAAAGTTACATTTTCATGATTTTTCAAAGTTCATTTGAATTTCTTTCGTTGAAATGCAAGAGGTGGAATATTTCAGTAGTGTTTGGTTGTGGTTTGCAATATCACAGTTACATTTTCATGATTTTTCAAATTTTATTTTGAATTTCTTTAGTTGAAATGCAAGAGTTGGACTATTTCAGTAGTATTTGGTTATGGTTTACATTTGTAACAGTTAAATTTTCATGATTTTTAAAAGATCATTTTGAATTTCTTTCGTTGAAATTCAAGAGTTGGAATATTTCAGTAGTGTTTGCTTATGGTTTACCTTGTCACAGTTATATTTTCTTGATTTTTCAAAGTTCATATGAATTTATTTAGTTGTAATACAAGAGTTGGAATATTTCAGTAGTGTTTATTTATGGTTTACCTTGTCACAGTTACATTTTATTGAATTTTCAAAGTTCATTTTGAATTTCTTTCGTTGAAAAGCAAGAGTTGGAATATTTCAGTGGTGTTTGGTTATGGTTCACCTTATCACAGTTACATTTTCTTGATTTTCAAATTCATTTTGAATTTCTTTCATTGAAATGCATGAGTTGGAATATTTCAGTGGTGTTTGGTTATGGTTCACCTTATCACAGTTACATTTTCTTGATTTTCAAATTCATTTTGAATTTCTTTCATTGAAATGCATGAGTTGGAATATTTCACTAGTGTTTGGTTCTGGTTTACCTTGCCACATTTACACACATGTATACACATGTACGCACATGTGCTTATCATGAGTGCCCATGATAAGTTAACCTAACCTTTTCCGGTGAGTATGGTTAGGTTAGACTAGATTAAGTTAGGTTAGATTAGGTTAGGTTAGGTTAGCCTACGTACGCTTCACTTAGGTTAGCTTAGGTTAGGTGAGAGACATGCCCTAAGTTAGATGTATGATTAGGTTAGGTTAGGTTAGATTAAGTTAGGTTAGGTTAAGTTAGGTTAGGCTAGGTTAGCCTACGTACGCGCGCGTACGTAGGCTAACCTAGCCTAACCTAACTTAACCTAACCTAACTTAATCTAACCTAACCTAACCTAATCATACATCTAACTTAGTGCATGTCTCTCACCTAACTTAAGCTAACCTAAGTGAAGCGTACGTAGGCTAACCTAACCTAATCTAACCTAACTTAATCTAGTCTAACCTAACCATACTCACCGGAAAAGGTTAGGTTAACTTATCATGAGCACTCATGATAAGCACATGTGCGTACATGTGTATACATGTGTGTAAATCTGGCAAGGTAAACCAGAACCAAACACTAGTGAAATATTCCAACTCTTGCATTTCAATGAAAGAAATTAAAAATGAATTTGAAAATTATTAATATGTATCTGTAATAAAGAGAGCCATAACCAAACACCTTTGAAATAATCCAGCTCTTGAATTTCAACGAATTAAATTTAAAATGACCTTCGAAAAATCATGAAAATCTAGCTGCGTCAAGGTAAACCATAACCAAACACGACTGAAATGTTCCAACTCTTGCATTTCAATGAAAGAAATTCAAATGAACTTTGAAAAATCATGAAAATGCAACTGTGACAAGGTAAACCATAAGCAAACACTACTGAAATATTCCAACTCTTGCATTTCAACGAAAAAAATTCAAATGAACTTTGAAAAATCAAGATAATGAAACTGTGACAAGGTAAACCATAAGCAAACACTACTGAAATATTCCAACTCGTGCTTTTCAACGAAAGAAATTTAAAATGAGCTTTCAAAAATCAAGAAAATGAAACTGTGATAAGGTAAACCATAACCAAACACCATTAAAATAGTGCAACTCTTGCATTTCAACGATATAAATTCGAAATGAAATTTGAAAAATCAAGAAAATGTAACTTCGAAAATTTGAAAAATACCCAAAAACCAGTGACATAGTCAAAATATTGAATTTAAAAGAAAGAAATTCAAAATGAACTTTGAGAAATCAAGAAAATGTAACTGTGACAATGTAAACCATAACCAAACACTACTGAAATATTCCAACTCTTGCATTACAACGAAATAAATTAAAACTCGACTTTGAATAATCAAGAACCTGTAACTGTTGCGAGGAAAACCTTTATTAAACGATACTTAAATATTTCAACTAGTGCATTTAAATTACGTAAATTCAAATGAGATATGAAAAAACACGAAACTTTAAATGTGAATAGGTACAACACGTCCAAACACACTTGAAACATTCCAACTCTTACATTACAACTACAGAAATTCAAAATGAAATTTGAAAAATCAGGAAAATTTAACTGTGAAACGGTAAACCACAACCAAACACTACTGAAATATTTCAACTCTTGCATTTCAACGAAAGAAATTCAAATGAACTTTGAAAAATCAAGAAAATGTAACTGTGACAAGGTAAACCACAAGCAAACACTACTGAAATATTCCAACTCTTGCTTTTCAACGAAAGAAATTCATAATGAACTTTGAAAAATCAAGAAAATGTAACTTTGACAAGGTAAACCACAACCAAACACTACTGAAATATTCAAACTCTTTCATTTCAAAGATATAAATTCTAAATGAACTTTGAAAAATCAAGAAAATGTAACTGTGACAAGGTAAACCACAACCGAACGCTACTGAAATATTCCAACTCTTGGATTTCAACTAAAGAAATTCAAATGAACTTTGAAAAATCAAGAAAATGTAACTGTGACAAGGTAAACCACAGCCCAACACTACTGAAATATTCCAACTCTTGCATTTCAACGAAAGAAATTCAAAATGAACTTTTAAAAATCAAAAAAATGTAACTGTGCCAAGGTAAACCACAACCAAACACTTCTGAAATATTCCAACTCTTGCATTTCAAGGAAAGAAATTCAAATGAACTTTGAAAAATCAAGAAAATGTAACTGTGACAATGTAAACCACAAGCAAACACTACTGAAATATTCCAACTCGTGCTTTTCAACGAAATAAATTCAAAAATGAACTTTGAAAAATCAAGAAAATATAAATGTGACATGGTAAACCACAACCAAACACTAGTGAAATATTCAAACTCTTGCATTTCAACTAAAGAAATTCAAATGAACTTTGAAAAATCAAGAAAATGTAATTTTGACAAGGTAAACCACAACCAAACACTAGTGAAATATTCCAACTCTTTCATTTCAATGAAATAAATTCAAAATGAACTTTGAAAAATAAAGAAAATGTAACTGTTAAAATCTAAAACACATCCAAACACTAATTAAATATTCAAACTCTTTAATTTAAATGAAATAAATTCAAAATGAACTTTTAATAATCAAGAAGATGTAACTGTGACAAGGTAAACCAAAAGCACACACTACTGAAATATTCCAGCTCTTGCATTTCAAAGAAAGAAATTCAAAATGAACTTTGAAAAATCAAGAATATGTAACTGTGACAAGGTAAACCATAACCAAACACTACTGAAATATTCCAACTCTTGCATTTCAACGAAAGAAAGTCAAAATGAACTTTGAAAAATCATGAAAATTTAACTGTGAAAAGGTAAACCACAACCAAACACTACTGAAATAGTCCAACTCTTGCTTTTCAAGGAAAGAAATTCAAAATGAACTTTGAAAAATCAGGAAAATGTAACTGTGACAAGGTAAACCATAAGCAAACACTACTGAAATAGTCCAACTCTTGCAGTTCAACGAAAGAAATTCAAAATGAACTTTGAAAAATCACGAAAATGTAACTGTGACAAGGTAAACCATAACCAAACATTACTGAAATATTCCAACTCTTGCATTTCAACGAAAAAAATTACAAATGAACTTTTGAAAAATAATGAAAATGTAACTGTGACAAGGTAAACCATAACCAAACACTACTGAAATAGTCCAACTCTTGCTTTTCAACGAAAGAAATTTTAAATGAACTTTGAAAATTCAAGAAAATGTAACTGTGACAAGGTAAACCATAAACAAACACTACTGAAATATTACAACTCTTTAATTTCAACTAAAGAAATTAAAAATGAACTTTGAAAAATCATTTAAATTTAACTGTGACAAGGCAAACAACTACAAAACACTTCTGTAATATTCCAACTCTTGAATTTAAACGAAAGAAATTCAAATGAACTTTGAAAAATGATGAAAATGTAACTGTGACAAGGTAAACCACAGCCAAACACTACTGAAATATTCCAACTCTTGCTTTTCAACGATAGAAATTCAAAATGAACTTTGAAAAATCAAGAAAATGTAACTTTGCCAAGGTAAACCACAACCGAACGCTACTGAAATATTCCAACTCTTGCATTTCAACAAAAGAAATTCAAATGAACTTTGAAAAATCAAGAAAATGTAACTGTGACAAGTTAAACCACAACCGAACGCAACTGAAATATTCCAACTCTTGCATTTCAACTAAAGAAATTCAAAATGAACTTTGAAAAATCAAGAAAATGTAACTGTGGCAAGGTAAACCACAACCAAACACTCCTGAAATAGTCCAACTCTTGCATTTCAACGAAAGAAATTCAAATGAAACTTGAAAAATCAAGAAAATGTAACTGTGACAAGGTAAACCACAACCAAACACTGCTGAAATATTCCAACTCTTGCATTTCAACAAAGGAAATTCAAAATGAACCTTGAAAAATCAAGAAAATGTAACTGTGACAAGGTAAACCATAACCGAACGCTACTGAAATATTCCAACTCTTGCATTTCAACAAAAGAAATTCAAAATGAACTATGAAAAATCAAGAAAATGTAACTGTGACAAGGTAAACCATGAACAAACACTACTGAAATATTCCAACTATTGCATTTCAACGAAAGAAATAAAAAATGAACTTTGAAAAATCAAGAAAATGTAAATGTGACAAGGTAAACCACAGCCAAACACTACTGAAATAGTCCAACTCTTGCTTTTCAACGATAGAAATTCAAATGAACTTTTAAAAATCAAGAAAATGTAACTGTGACAAGGTAAACCACAACCGAACTCTACTTAAATAGTCCAACTCGTGCATTTCAACAAAATAAATTCGAAATGAACTTTTAAAAATCAAGAAAATGTAACTTTTACAAGGTAAACCACAACCTAACGCAACTGAAATATTCCAACTAGTGCATTTCAACAAAAGAAATTAACAATTAACTATGAAAATCAATAAAATTTAACTTTGACAAGGAAAACCACCACCAAACACTACGGAAATAGTCAAACTCTTTCATTTCAACGAAATAAATTTAAATGAACATTGAAAAATAAAGAAAATGTAACTGTGACAATTTGAACCACAACCACACACTACTGAAATATTCCAACTCTTGAATTTCAACAAAGGAAATTCAAAATGAGCATTGAAAAATAAATAAAATTTAACTGTGACAAGGTAAACCGTAACCCAACTCTACTGAAATATTACAATTCTTGCATTTCAACGAAAGAAATTCAAAATGAACTTTGAAAAATCAAGAAAATGTAACTGTGACAAGGTAAACCACGACCAAACACTAGTGAAATATTCCATCTCTTGCATTTCAACGAAAGAAATTCAAAATGAACTTTGAAAAATCAAGAAAATGTAACTGTGACAAGGTAAACCACGACCAAACACTACTGAAATAGTCCAACTCTTGAATTTCAATGAAAGAAATTAAAATGAACTTTGAAAAATCAAGAAAATGTAACTGTGACAAGGTAAACCACAACCAAACACTACTGAAATATTCCAACTCCTGCATTTCAATTACATAAATTCAAAATGAACTTATGAAAAATCAAGAAAATTTAACTGTGACGAGGTAAACCATAACAAAACACTACTGAAATATTCCAACTCTTGCATTTCAACAAATTAAATTCAAAATAACCTTTGAAAAATCAAGAAAATGTAAAATTGACAAGGTAAACCACAACCGAACGCTACTGAAATAGTCCAACTCTTGCATTTCAACAAAACAAATTCAAATGAACTTTGAAAAATCAAGAAAATTTAACTGTGACAAGGTAAACCACAACCAAACACTACTGAAATATTCAAAGTATTGCATTTCAACGAAAGAAATTAAAAATGAACTTTGAAAAATCAAGAAAATGTAAATGTGACAATTTAAACCACAACCAAACACTACTGAAATAGTCCAACTCTTGCATTTCAATGAAAGAAATTCAAATGAACCTTGAAAAATCAAGAAAATGTAACTGTGACAAGGTAAACCACAACCAAACACTACTGAAATATTCCAACTCTTGCATTTCAACTAAGGAAATTCAAAATGAGCTTTGAAAAATCAAGAAAATGTAACTTTGACATGGTAAACCATAACCGAACTCTACTGAAATATTCCAACTCTTGCATTTCAACGAAAGAAATTCAAAATGAACTTTGAAAAATCACGAAACTGTAACTGTGACAAGGTAAACCACGACCAAACACTACTGAAATATTCCATCTCTTGCATTTCAACGAAAGAAATTCAAAATGAACTTTGAAAAATCAAGAAAATGTAACTGTGTCAATGTAAACCACAACCAAACACTACTGAAATATTCCAACTCTTGCATTTCAAATAAAGAAATTCATAATGAACTTTGAAAAATCAAGAAAATGTAACTGTGACAAGGTAAACCACAACCAAACTCTACTGAAATATTCCAACTCTTGCATTTCAACGAAATAAATTAAGAATGAACTTTTAAAAATCAAGAAAATGTAACTGTGACAAGGTAACCCACAACCAACCACTCCTGGGATGGGCTTTGGGGTCCGGAGTTGGCTGTGGGGGGTGGGGGTGGGCCTTTGGGGCGCGGGGAGGTCCTGGGGGGGCCTGGAGGACTTGTGAGGCCGGGTGGAGGGCCTTGGGGGCACAGGGAGGGCCTTTGGGGGTCTGGGGGGTACTTGAGGACCGATTGGTCCTTTGGGAGCCCGGTGGACCTTTTGGGAACTCGATGGGCCATTGGGGAGCCCGGGAATGGCCGTTGAGGGTCTGGGTGGGCCTTTGGGGGCCGGGGGGGGCCGTTGGGGCACCGGGAGGGCCTTTGGGTGCCGGGGGGACATTTGGGGACAGGTGGAGGGCCTTTGGGGCACAGGGAGGGCCTTTGGGGGTCTGGGGGGCACTTGAGGACCGATTGGTCCTTTGGGAGCCCGGTGGACCTTTGGGGGCCAGGGGGAGGGCCTTTGGGGGTCCGGGGGCCAGTTGGGCGCCTGGGGGACATTTGGGGACCGGTGGAGGGCCTTTGGAACCCTGTTGGCCCTTTGGGAGCTCGATGGGCCTTTGGGGGACCGGTGGAGGGCCTTTGGGAGTTTGGGGGGCTTTGAGGACCGGGGGCTTCCTTCGGGGTTGGGGTAGGAGGATTGGAACCCTTTGGGGTTGGGTTAGAGGACCTCACAACACTGTTCAAATGAAACTTGTGTATTATAACGACCACACTCAAAACCTCCTCCAAAATCTCTTCAAAAATCTTCTTTTAAAATGTCTCTATCTGTTTCGCCGAAATAGTTCCATAACCTGTCTAAAACGGTTTCGCCCAAATAATCACTAAACGTAAATTCAGCGTGTTCCTTTGTTATTGGCATCTCTGTGCTAACGCATTTCAAATTAATAGGAAACCTTCTCGCGCGCTAAAACAATTCATCGCTAAGATGTTTCTTGCCTAATTGTTTCCATGGCCTTTGGTTATTAATATCCTTTGGAGTTCGACCAAAAGAGTTGTTCCCGAGGCAAAGACATTAATGATATGGATCTATTCCTTGAGAAATGTTTCTAGGCGGAAATTCTTAAAGTCTGACAGATGATGTCATTGATTGATTGATCTGTCAAGAAGGGGAAATTAATTTGTTGTTTCTAAGGGGAATTATTGATTCACGATAGGTGAATTGAGGTCGACTGCACAGGTGTTCCAAGGTCGATGTTGTTGTAAGTGCCCGCTCTCAGCGAATGTCAAGGTCGATGTTGTTGTTGTTGACACACTTTGATTACGCAATCAAGTTCTCGGAAATTCACTTCCCCTTCGAGTCCTAGATCAATAACATTGTTCCCGTTAGAATTCAATGCGCATGTGCAACCTTTGCCCCGGAGTTATTACACACAGAAACATCAAATAAATCGACCTTGGAAAAAGAGGTCATTGACCCCATTACGTAATCATTCTCCCTAGGGAGGCTATGCCCTTATTTGGTGTACTGATAGGAGATACGTTCTTTTGATAACCGAATTTTGTACTGTCACGATCAATAGGGGCATTTCTACTGAGATTGGAGGGCAAATAAACCTTTCCCCCCACTCCACGCCCTTTTTTCCTCAAACCCATCCGATAAAAACTTTGAGATAGCCTTCAAGGTGTCTTAAACAGTACGTCACCTCAGTTTATTTGTAAAATAATAAGGGATCTTGAATTTTTGTTAAATAAAGGAGTAACACTTAACTTATTTTCAATTTATATCAAGTTTAAGAAATTGCATTGCATTTCTCTTTTGCTACTAAAGTGTTGAGTTCAAATTGAATTAAAAAAAAAACACAAAACAAATTAAGTGTATGTTTCTAAGTGTATGTTGTTAAAGCAACTTGTTTTTAAGTGTATGCTTCATTCAAGTGTTTGTTGATGTTGGCTGATACAAGTTTATTATATTTGTGCTTTTCATGATGATTGCCGATGTAATTTTAGTATATTTGTGCTTTTTTTATATTCATGGCCATATTTTTCGCTTTCATACACTTTTTTATCTATCTATCTACCTATAAGGAAGACTCCAGGGTCGACACAACCCCCAAGGGCCCAGGAGCAGGATTTACAAGTTATGCCTTGGGTATATATATGGTTCTTATGAAAGGGATGCTTGTATAAACTTCAGAGATTGCTCATTTGATTAGAAATTGAAAATTCGAGTTCACTTTTTAAGAGTCAAAAGAGATTCGAGGGCAACTAGCCTCCCCCCCCCTCGCCTTTTTTTTCCAATCCCGTACGATGATAATTTTGAGATGGCCAATTTGTATAAAATAGTTCAAATGTCGGATAAAAATCCCTGGTGTTGATAAATCCCCCTAGGGTCTGGGGCAGGCGTTCTAAGTTATGCCCTGAGAGCATGTACGGTTCTTAGGAAAGGAATGCTCGTATAAACTTCATAGACGGCTAATTTGATTGGAAATTGAAAGTTCTAGTTCACCTTTTAAGAGTAAAGAGATCAGAGAGCAACAAGCCCTCCCTTCAACGACCTTTTTTCCGCAAACCCATCCACTACAAATTTTGAGATAGCCATTCTTTTTTAAAAATAGTTATAAAATTAGATGACAAAAACTCTGGTGTTGATTCAACCCCCCAGGGCAAGGGGGGTAGGCGTTGTAAGTGTTGTCCGGGGTGCGTATATGGTTGTTATGAGAGGGATGCTCTTACAAACTTCAGAGAGGACTCATTTAATTGGATATTGAAAGTTAAAGTTCACTTTTTAAGAGTCAAAAGAAGTCTGAGGGCAACTAGCCACCCCCCATGTTTTTTTCCAACCCATCCGAAGGAATTTTTTGATAGCAATTTTTTTTAAAGTAATCCTAAGTTATGCCCTGAGGGCATGTATAGTTCTGATGGAAGGGATGCTCATATAAGCTTCAAAGAAGAAGCATTTGATTGGAAATTGAAAGTTCTAGATCAATTTTTAGGAGTCGAGAGATCAGAGGACGACTAGCCCTCCCCACTCCCTCCACCTTTTCCCCCCCAAATCCATCGACTACAAATTTTGAGACAGCCATTTTTTTTCAAAATAGTTCAAAAATTAGATAACAAAAGCTCCAGTGTCGACACAACCCTCAAGGGCCCAGGGGGTAAGTGTTGTCCAGGGGGCGAAACTCCCAAGAGGGCTCATTTGATTGGAAACTGAAAGTCCTAGTTCACTTTTTAAGAGTCATAATATATATGAGGGCAACTTGCTTCTGCCCCCACACACACACATACCTTTTTTTCCCCAAACCCATCTGATAAAAATTTTGAGGTAGCTATTTTGTTAATAATAGTTCAAAGGTCAGATAAGAAAAATGTCAGTGTAGACGCAGCTCTCCAGTGCCCAGGGGCAGGCGTTGTAAGTAATGCTGTCAAGCTTTCATGCAGTTAACACCTCTTATTTTCTGAGAGGATTATCTCTTGAAAAAACCAGTTTTTGGCTATATTGTCTGTCAGGCTGTGTCATTGAACTATTTGTACTATTTCATTTGGATTGAATTACTTCATTTGGATAATTAGAAGGCGTTTATTGGAAAGTGGGGGGGGGCTTAAAAAAGCCCCCCTTGCGGGTAAGTCATTGTTTTGTGACTTTACATTGAAATTTAATTACGCTTGGACCTACGATGGCTGAAAGTGAAAAAATTATTTTGAATCCGTTACTGAATTGTGTTACGAGGGCACTTACAGATGGAATAAAATTGGACTGTATCGTAAAAGCGTGTGTTGCTTTCTATACACATGAAGATGTTATAAAGGCAAAGTGAATCCTTCATACTGAGTTGAATATTACGAATCGTCTTGTGACCTACTCTAAAGATGAAGACAATATCATTGAGATGTGCAAAATTCTAGTTTCAGCTGCGAAAAATAATTTGAGCATGCCAAAATTTGTCATCTTTAACCCCTGCTCGGTTCCGGTAATCGGAGATACGGTGAATGCAACAGTTACTGCCAAAGTAAATGAACTCTCTCGGAAGCTTGATAATTTTTTAGCTACCCAGTCTGCTCCAGCCACCAGTATTTTCACAACCAATCGTAGTGCACCTGAAACGTCCAAGCCCAGAAACTCTACCTATTCTGTTGTCTTGAAAAATCCCCCCAAGGAGCTCAATGGCCCAAATGACCGGAAAGCTTTCATAGACTGTTTCTGTGAAAATACAAATGACATTAGTGAACTTAGCAAATCTGCAAACAAATGGAAGCTTGTGGTCAGGTCGAAAGCTGCAGCAGCGAAAATCGTTGAGAAAGCGAAATCTTCCAAGCCCGATCTCAAAACTAATGTTCGAGAACCCCTGCATATAGCTGGGCTTCGAAATGTCCCTGAGGATATAAACAGTAAAGGACTAAAAAATCTAATCCCGAATAGTACGAAGACTGAACAGTGCGGAAAATCCCGTTCTTTCAAAGTGTATTTTGACACTTTCAGTGAGCTCCAACAATTTCTGAGTGTTTCGGTGATTATCGGCTACGAGCGTCTACCTGCTGATCCGTTTAAGTTCTTGCCAAGACGATGCTATAACTGTCACAAAATCGGTCATCTCGCTTCCCAGTGTACGGCTCAACCTTTAAGCTCTAGATGTGCCTCAAGTGAACATCGTTCTACGCGAGATGAACCATGCAGACAGCCGACATTCTGCGTCGAATGCAAAATCGGCAGTCACACGTGTTACAGTATAAAATGTCCCTCAAACAGTAATCCACAAAAGAAATGACATCTGAATCTTCAGCAGTTAAATGTTTATCGTGGAACATTAATGGCTCGTTCGCGAATAAAATTCCGATCTTATATGTTGTTTTTGAGCAAAATGAAGTTGTCTGTTTACAAGAACATTTCGTCACAAGCCGCAGTAAAAGTATTCTTAGTTTTAATAGTTCAGTATCGGTTTATTCAGTTTCAGCGAAGCAGATAAGTGGAAAAGGGCGACCCTCCGGTGGTTTTGCCACTTTTGTTCGTTCGACTCTAAGATCTAGTGTATTTGAAGTCAATGATAATTTTCTGGCGATTCGTGTTAAGGGCTGTGTTTTCATTAATGTATATTTGCCTACAAATTACCATGATGAGCGTTCGGAGCGTGCTTTTACTTATTCTAGTGATAAACTCGGCCAGTGTATTAACCGTATTAGATCCTTAAGCCTTCAATGCATATTAGTTGGTGACTTCAATTGCGACTTGAATGAACCGCTCTTATCTAGGTCTTTACGTTCTACGTTGTTGCTTAGTATTTTTGGAGACGAGTTTGACCTCAAGTGCAAAGATTTAAATTTTACACACGTACACACCTCAATATCCACATCAGATCTCGATCCCGTCGTTGCGTCCACAAATCTCAGAATTTCGCCTGTCAAGTTTGTTCTTGATTTTCAGATGTCTGATCACTTACCAATACAGTTCTCAGCCAAGATTCCTTGCCATAGCTCGGATACGCAAACGCAAACAACTTCGAAAACACCTCCTAGGTCTTGCCGTGATTGGCGTAAAATTAACCCTGTTTTATTTCAAGAAGAAGCCGCCAGAGTCCTTAGTAAGATCCGTGTCCCTTTCCATCATCTCTCTGGATTGACTGCTCTTTCAAGGGAGGAAACACAACTATCAGTTTACTTTTATTGCGCAGAAATTGTCCATGCCCTTCGCTGTGCTGAAAAAGCTGCCGTCCCTCTAAGTAGACCCCGTCATCATACCCTTCCTGGCTGGTCTGAAAATCCAGAGTTAGTGGATACCCATTCTAAGTCTAAATTTTGGCTTCAACTTTGGGTTTCTTGTGGACGACCCCGTTCGGGGGTAGTCAATTCAATCCGCCTGCTCACAAAAAGAAAATTCGCAAAGGAGCTAAAAGCTCACAGAAAAAAGATAATTGATATCGAATCTACACGGGCCAAAATTAATCCTTCTCTGCTTTGGCGTTTTCTGTCCTCTAAAGGTGATGAGTCTTTATCCACATCTGCTATCCTTGATTCTGAAAGGTGAGCATATTATGGGTCAGAATTTTCACCTCCTGACCCAGCCCTCAACGAAAGATACGAAGCTGAGTTGGACGACTTCTTAGATAGTTGTCCTTTGAGTGATTATCTTGTAACGGAGGGAGCTTTATGCAAGGCTATCTCTCACCTAAAACCTAAACAATCTTTTGGGATTGACGGGATCAGTGCACTCTATCTAAAAAGTGGTGGGCCCGCTCTCATTAGTCATGTAACCCCCCTTATGCAGATTATCCTAATTCAGGGTATTGTCCCAACCACTTTCTCAATTGGAAATCTTACGCCAGTTCCTAAAAAAGGAAATGTTACCATGCAATGCTCCTCTTTCCGTCCAATCACGGTTTGTACCTCTCTCTGCAAGTTATTTGAACTTTTATTCGTAGATGAGTTTGAAAAACTGTGTTGCAGTCCACCAAGACAATTCGGTTTCCAACGAGGCATTGGTTGTGCGGAAGCGCTCTATGTCGTTGCATATGCACTCCTGGATGGACACAAATCAGGAGAAAGTCTAGCGATCGGGGGCTTAGACCTGCAGAGAGCGTTTGATTCATTGATTCATGCGCTTATGTTGCTAAACTCAGCTAAAAGAGGAGTGAACTCAAATATCATCCGGGCTTTCCGTGAACTTTATTCTCGCCTTCGCGTGCGACTCAAGCTCCCTCCCGATAAAGGCCTTCCGTCAGCCCCACGGTCAGCTTTGATACCAGTCCGTAAAGGTGCCCGTCAGGGAGCAGTTTTATCCCCCAATTTCTTCAAAAACTACATTATTGAACCTCAAGACAGCTGTCCCTCATCATGCAATCTCAGTTCCATTGACATCTCCCTAGTATGCTATGCTGATGACACGCTGAATCTCAGCCGGACGCTTAACCACCTTTCAGAAATATTCTCATGTCTGCAGTCCAACTACGAGAAAGTCGGTCTGAGATTTAACTCCCAAAAGTCGGAAGTCTTGCTTTATAATGGGAAGAATGACCCTCCTACTAATATCACACTAGGTGATTGCTCAGTAAAACCAGTTGATAAAATAGTATATCTTGGGCTGCCAATAGATTCCTCATTGCAGCATACCTGCTCCCTCCTGATCTCACATCTTGAACGGCGAATTTTCAGCTCCTATGTTTTGATCGTTAAATCCACTCTGAGATTTAACCGTCCACTACTGGCAAGTATTTACAACGCTACCGCTCTGCCACTTATATTATATGTGACCCATTTCTGGAATTTATTGGCAAACCGTGAAAAGTCTAAAATCCGCTCTTTATTTTTCCGTTTTTCAAAGTACCTACTAAAATTGCCAACTTGGACAAAAAATAGTTTTCTGATTCGGCGCTACAACCTAGCGGACCCAAATCTAGCTGTTGAGACACTTATTAGCCGGCAAAAAACAAAACCAGCAATTCTAAAGCACGAGTGGCAAGTTTGCTTGTTTAATTTTCCCTCTTGTTTCCCTTCTTTTTTTTCTTCTCCTTTCAAAAGTTGTTGTCTTTTTTGCTATTTTCGAAGAAGCTGTTGTTTCTGTTGTAATCTTTGAGTATGTTATCTTTCTGTTTCCACTTTTCGTACTATTTTGTATACTATTTAAGAAGTTGTTGCTTTTGTTGTTATTATGTTTTTTTCTTTAGTATATTATCGTTTTGTTTCCTCTTTTCGCATTTTGTATACTCTGTCATTGCACATTTATTGTAAACGATGGGTTTTCAATATATATATATATATATATATATATATATATATATATATATATATATATATATATATATATATATATATATATATAAATGCAAATTTCATTTTGTTATCATCAGGCTTATTTTTCAAATGTTAACCTAATGAAAAAAGAAAGCTGCAATTGGATTTTCTGTTCAGAAGGAGAACCTTACTCATACTCTCCCCATTTACCCCCATTTATATATACTCCTATTGACTTATAATTACAATAATGATTTTTATCGAAGTTTGGTTTTTCAGTGTGTTGGGGAGGTAGTGAATTCACATAGGAATCTTTCTTTGAGGTACCAGTCTATGAACAAAATTAAAAAGTTCGTTGAGTGGTGATTGACATATCTTCTTTATTGAAAAACGTTAGTAGGCACTAGGAGCGGTTTTTATGAGAATTTGAGTTGGGATTTTTGACAGATGTTTTTTGTCGGTTGAATATCTTTTGTTAGGGCTCAACCTGTCTGAAGAGGTCTTGTCTGAAATATTTATGGTAACTTGAAAAAAAGGTAAAGGTAAAGGATACGGTACTAGACCCTTAAAGTCCAAACCAACGGTGCTGATCTCCGTTTCAAGGCCCTTCAGTCAGGAATTGCAATGGGGGGCTGGGGGCCTGCTGTCATGTGCTTTATTACACCTTTCCTGCTTACTTTCTCCAGGTACCCACTTAGAGCTGAGTTGACTCTGGCTGACTTTTTTTAGTCACGTCACTGACCCTCGTCCCAAACCAAATAACTGGGCACACCAGGAATCGAACTCTGACCCTTCGGACAAAGGATTTAAAATCCAGCGTGATCCACTCGGCTAGGACGACTTAGCTCAGCTATGACACTGTTACTAGACATAAGAACGACGATGAGATTCTATTTAAGTTTAAAGTCAATTTATTATGTCTCAATCTGTCCGACTGATTTGTAATACAGTGTTTTAATTGATATATTGATTGTCGGTGGGTGACCTTGAATCTATAGGTAGAACAACCTTGACTGAATTATTTCTTAACAGTAGATAAGTAAAGTTTAGAGGGATTTAAGTGTGATTATAGTTTTTCTTCAATTTATTTTCGAAAAAACATATTTACTACTGAAAATGAGTGGTTTTGCACTATTGGAAAATAATAGATCGGTTAGTGGTGATATAAGGACAAGAGTCCGCTAAGCTTCAGTAGGAATTACAAGGGGTCGTCAGCTAACTTTCAAGTGAGATGGAATGTATTTTAGATATTTTATGTCATTCCACGGGTTCAAGTTAGAAGAACACTTTTGCAGCAAAGATAAACATTGTCCTAATACCTAGACTAAAATGGAGAATTTTTCATGGGGTTGGAAGTTTCTTGCGACGAACAAGTAGTGACGCCGTAAGACTTTTAGTGGACAGATAGAAGGTATACTATGGTAGCTACCAATCCCTCAATACGTTATCAAGCGCACCTGGGTCTTGCGCAATACTATATTAGACCTGATTTTTCTGTAATATTATAGTGCACCTGTTTGTTACGTAATAGGAGATTGTTTTTTTCTTTGGTTGTCATGTTAAATGTTTAAAAACCTAAGGATGCAGGTACAAACCCTCAGGACCCACCAGTGGAGATTCAGGACCTACCAGTGGGTAACCTTCAAGATGCAGATATTATCAAGCAAACGTAGGTGTTACATAATAGTTTTTTTTTTGGTTGTTATGTTGATTGTTGAAAAACCTAAGAGTTTAGGGGAAAAACTTCAGGAGCCCCAAAGTAGGTGCATAGTCAAAATTGACCTTAGTCCAATACTTACATAGGTTTTTTCTGGTTTACACACAGGTCCTTTATTTTCATTCTTACTAACATAGACAAGGGAATTTCTGTTATGTATTGATTTTCTAACAAGAACACAGGCACACCGTTAAATGGAATTGAAGTCTAATGATTTTCCAATGTGAACTAGGGATTTCCGTTATGCAAGAGTTTGTTATTCTTGTAGTGGTACGGGTTAATTCCTTTCGTTCTCGCGGGGCATAAAACCCAGTCTCGGACAAGAAAAATCATCAGTCTTACATTCGAGATGAACTGTGCACCTAGAAATTTTTAAAAGGATTTGATCTCTGCGTATATGCAGGTAAGCCACTATGCATATTAAGGGTTGGTTCACTCTCCCCCAACAAAAAAAGGGGGCGAGACTACAGTCAAGTAAGAACTGATATAATTCTCTATATGGAATTAAAAAGTAAAACCCTCTTCCCCCTGCTATTTCCCGGTTCTCTCGGTGATAAAACAATCTCGTTTTTATCACGTAAAAATACATTTACCGTCAAAATTTTTCCCCTATTAAATCACGCTGAAGGATTGAGACATATTCCAACTGCAAGGCTCAAACAAAACTTAATGAATATCCGTCAGGTAAAGGGCTAGTTTTCAGAAAACAGCCAGCGTTACGCTATTGGATAGTATCTACTTGGAGAATGTGCCCCAAGTAGAAGCATAGTCGAAATTGACCTTAGTTGAATATTTACATAGTTTTTTTCTGGTTTACACACAAGCCGCTTATTTTTATTCCTGCTAACATAGACAAAGGAATTCCCGTTATGTATTGATTTTCTAACAAGAACAAAGACACATCGTTATGTGGTCTAGACGTCTAATAATTTTCGATTGGGAAAAAGGGATTCCCGTCATGTAAAAGTTTGTTATTCTCGTAGCAGGACAGGGTAATTCCATTTGTTCTCGGGGGGCATAAAACCCAGTCTCGGACATAGAAATTCATCAGTCTTACATTCGAGATTAACTGTGCACTTAGAAATTTTAAAAAAAGGATTTGATTTCAGCTAATATGCAGGTAAGGCTCTATGTATATTAAGGGAGGGTTCACCCTCCCCCAATCAAAAAAGTGGTGAGACTATAGTCAAATAAAAACTGATACAATTATCTATATGGAATTAAAAAGTAAAACCCTCGTCCCTGCTATTGCCCGGTGCTCTCAAAGACAAAATAATCTTGTTTTATCACTTCAAAATTTATTTACTGTCAAAATTTGTTTCTCTCTTAAATCGCGTGATTATGAATGATTTAGCTCAATTTATTGAAGAATGGTCTCAGGAGATGTTACAGTTATTCACAGTCCAATTTCACCATGAAAATATTTTCATAACTGTTGTTTTCCACTATTCTTTCATCAGAGCAAATGTATGAGATTACTTGCTTTGAATTGTAATTACTATATCATCTATCGAGTTGTTTGTGATTCAAGTTCCCTCACAACTTTAAACAAACAAATATATCATGGTGAGCCGAAATATCTTCTCTCGGCATACAATCACGCTACAAATAAACCCTATGGTGACAATCTATTGGATCTCAATCATACATTGGATCTCAATACACCCGAGAATTTAAGTGTAGTCACTGTTTTTTTGACAATGAAATTACCGTATATCCACCAGTGACCAGTAAAAAATGTCATTAGTTGCTATCATGACACTGAAGAAACTACATAAACACAGACATTTAGTTTCCATCCTAGGAAATTCAAAACCATGGCTTAGAGAGACTATACTCAAACATGGTATTGACCATGAATTCATTAATCTCTTTTCTGAGCTTTGTTTAAATTTAACTGATGGCAATGTTCAACTGCCAAAAGTAGCTAAGCAACGAACAAAGCAACATCGTTCACTTGTTCGTGTACTGGCTTGCAAAAATATGGGAAAGGATTTTAAAAGAAAGCGGCTTGCTCAAGCGGGCGGTAGGTTCTTTTCACTGTAACTGCCAATAATCGCAGGACTTGTAAAGGTATTCTCCTAAAGCCTACAAACTGACACCAATAGAACCTCCTCCGCCCCTTCACCAAAATAGTATTTTGAAGATAACCTTGATAAATTTATTAAGAATGAGACAGTTGCCGACGAAATAAATTAATTTTACTTCAAAATACCCTTCAACGTGTCGATAGGCATAAACCCTACCGTGAAAAACCGCCCAAAGTAAATGTCATTGATCGCACTAAACCTCAAAGTTCTGAAACTTTGAAACCAACAAAACGAGAAGATTTATCTAAAACTGAAGATTTGGGTCTACATCAAGTGTTGTAGACCTAATGCCTTAACAGTATCGTGAGCAATGTAAAAGGCTCTTGACCTATTTCGCTGAAAATGATCAGATAAAAAATGATGACAAAAAGAATGAAGTTATAATCCAAGTCAAGACCTACAATCTAGTTGATTTGGTATCAGATTTGGTTGTAAATCATAAAATACAAATCATTTGATAGCCGATTTTACAAATTTAAAACTCATCAAACTTCCCAAAAAGTGTTATTGGGAATGAACATATTTTAAATCGATTATAATATATTCAAATATCAAAAGATGTTTTCATATGATTTTGGGAAATACTAGCACGCCAAGTGGCGGTGATGATTTAAAAGGTATCAAAAAAGGCGTCTTAATATCAGCGCATCACCTATTAGTATGCAAAAGGGTAGTGGGCACTTCACAAAACGTAGACAGTGTTTTGAAACATGTTTATGAGAAAATTGATGAAGCGTGAAGTTAAGTTCCCCCATCACACTTGCTCGAGTTGCTGAACTTGAAAAGAAGCTAGCAACAGAGTATTTACAGAATGAACCAAGTTACACTCTTCATCGAAATCGTAGAGTTCGCGGTAGTCATTATAGAAAACTAAAGCCTTTTTCCCATTGTATGCATTACAAGCAGATCTTTTGACTCTAGACGAGATTCAAAGACGTCATAATAATCCATACAATTATTTATTTGCAATCTGTGTTTTCAGTCGATATGCATATACCGTTCCATTGCGTTCAAAGAGAGGCGATGAAACTTCTAAGGCCCTTGAATCTATCTTTGAACAATATTGTATAGAAAAATTCAAGCAGATCGGGGAAGTGAATTTGTTAATCCACATGTAGAAAAAGTTTTATTGAAATATAATGCAATGCTTTATCATAGCCATATTCCTATAAAGGCATTGGCTGAAAGATTGATAAGAACTATTTGACTTTTAATCTCAAACACATTGTACATAGAAAAATACTGCTGCTTTTAATCAAGGTTTAGATAAAATCATGGTAAAAATACACTTGATATTTTTCTTAAACAATATTCCAATGAAAGGAAAGTTAAAAAGAAGAAATTTAAGGTTGATGATACACAGGGGCGAATCTCAAGCATTTCTATCGGGGGGGGTGGGGGGCAAGAGGGGTCCATATCTGGATACTCAAAGGGCATGGGATGTATAATATCTTCTTTTCTCCACATTATTGGGGGGCAACTACCCTTCCTTGGCACCCCAAAACGACGACCCTGATGGTACAGTTCGAAATCAAACAAGTAATATTTTTGAAAAGGGGAATTACTTGTGATCCACTGAACTTTTCAAAGTGTCAAAAGTCTGCGAAACTAAACATGTAACGTATCGTTTACTTGATATGAAAGATGAAGAGATTCTATGCGGTTTTTACGAGTGTGAATTTCATAAAGTTATAAATAATGGAATGTATAAATTGAAAAGAAATTGAAGAGTCGAACTCGCAAGGGTAAGAGACAGTTGCTTGTTCGTTGGCCAGGATACAACTCTGTTTTTGATTCTTGGATTGCTGCTGAAGAAGTTTACAATGCCTAATGATTACAATGTTACATTCATGTCCAATGTCTCTGACCCCCTCTATGATGGTTTGAATAAAACATGTGATTTTTGGACAAAACTCTCACCCGCTATCAAATTTGATGGAAAGTACGAAGTTGCCCTTGTTGATTGTATTCTTAAAATACATATGATATCCTGAAATAAGATCATGCATTTGATATAAAAGTTAGACCAAACGATTGGATGGTGTATGGTGAGGAAGATTAAAGGATGAAATCAATTAACTCTGATATATATCCGTATCTCATCCTAAAAGACAATGAATATGGTAGCATGAATGTTTTGTTTCGTGCAATATATAGAAAAACCTCTGCTCGTAGGAATGATCCATTCCGCTTTAATTATTCAACGGAACATGGTAGGCATTACATTAGGCTTTGTCTCCTATCGATAATAAAATAATTCATCTCAATGATAGTCTGTGAGATGTTTTTGTTTTTCAAACGAAATATAATCAAGGGTAAAAGTACTAGTACCATTAGTGGGGTGGAACATAATATTTTTGCAGACTATCCACCCGGCTTCTCATCGGACAAGTGTATATTTCTTTATGCATCTTTTTTTGAGACATCGAGAGTCAGTAGTACCATTGTCTCCCTCCTACGTGTTCTTGAACAAAAAACGTCTTACGAACAGATTCACCACTACAATATAAAGCACCTTCAATATATTCCTGTAAACGCTTTTTATTTGGAACTCTGTCAGTTAATATTAAGAAGGGAATAGGGCGATCCCTTAGCAATAACAAAAGGTTTGGCTGTGATTGAATGTCATTTTTGACCCATTCAGTGAGATGGCTAATAGAAATAGTACTTTTGTTTGTCCTGATATTGATTGCTACGTTGCTGCTCTTAGACCAAGACAACTGGGTCATAGAATGACTATTACAGGGGTCGTTCCTTCATGTCGGGTTAGGGGCTTGGCAATCGATTTACTAAGTTGTTTAGGTGTGCACTACCACTGGCCAAAAAATATATTGCACAGGTTGCTGTGGATTTTGTGTCCTCTACACTACACGATTGGGGCTCTGGGAAGGACTTTAAAGAAAATGTCTCACAAAATATCAGGTCCAGTGCGCGAACCCTCGGCAAGCATATGTTTGTGTGAGTTTTTTTGTCTCTCTCTCTCTCTCTCTCTCACCGTGCCTATGTGTTTGAGCGTCTGTTTGCCTGTCTCTGTGTCTGTTTTGTGTGTTTGTGTGTCTGACTCTGTGTGTTTGTGTGTGTATGTCTCTTTTTCTCTCTCCGTGCCTGTGTGTCTCAGCGTCTGTTTGTCTTTCTCTGTGTCTGTCTTTGTGCGTTTATGTGTCTGGCTTTGTGTCTTTGTGTGTGTTTTTGTCTCTCTCTCATCGTGCCTGTGTGTCTGAGCATTTGTTTGCCTGTCTCTTTTTTTATCTTTGTGTTTGTGTGTCTGACACTGAGTGTTTGTGTGGGTTTTTTTTGTCTCTCAGTGCTTGTGTGTCTAAGCGTCTGTTTGCCTGTCTCTGTGTCTGTCTTTGTGTGTCTGACTCTGTGTGTTTGTATGTGTTTTTGTCTCTCACTCTCTGTGCCTGTGTATCTGAGCGTCTATTTGCCTGTCTCTTGTCTGTCTTTGTGTTTCTGACCTTGTGTGGTTGTTTGTATGTATTTGTGTCTCTCTTTCTCTCTCTCTCTCTCTCTATGTGCTTCTGTGTCTGAACGTCTGTTTTGCTCTCTCTGTGTTTGTCTTTGTGTGTTTGTTTTTCTGACTCTGTTTTCGTGTGTGTGTTTTTTTGTCTCTCTCTCTCTCTCTCAGTGCCACTGTGACTGAGTGTATGTTTGCTTGTCTCTGTATCTATCTTTGTGTTTTTGTGTCTGACTCTCTGTGTTTGTATTTGTTTTTTGTCTCTCTCACTCTGTACCTCGGTATCTGAGCGTCTGTTTGTCTGTCTCTGTGTCTGTCCTTGTGTGTTTGTGTGTCTGACTTTGTGTCTTTGTACGTGTTTTTTGCCTCTCTATCAGTCTCTCTCTCTCTCTCTCTCTCTCTCTCTCTCTCTCTCTCTCTCTCTCTCTCTCTCTCTCTCTCTCTCTCTCTCTCTCTCTCTTTCTCTCTCTCACCGTGCCTGTGTATTTGAACGTCTGTTTGTATGTGTTTCTCTCTCTCTCTCTCTCGCTCTCTCTCTCTCTGCCTATGTCTGGCTCTGTGTATTTGGGTGTTTCTGTCTCTGTGTCAGTGGAGCAAGTGGAGAAAGCATTAAAATATGAAATAAGGAGGTGTGAAGTGGAGGCCATGGATAAAATTGCCGAGGATTTGGAAGATCCAGCTAGACGGCATAATAGTAAAATATTATACTGGCATGTTAACAAATTGAGAGGGAGTAGTTAATCCGGACTTGGCCCAGTTAAAGATAGGAATGGGGTCGCAATTAACGATAAGGATAAAACTAAAGAGAGATGGGCCGAATATTTTGAGAATTTGCTTAACCGAGATAGAGTTGCAGGAAAAAATATAGACGAAAATGAAAAAGTTTGTGATACCTTGGATGTGAAGGAAGATTTGTTTTGTGAGGAGGAATTAGCAATAGTGCTAAAAGGATTAAAGAATAATAAGGCTCCAGGTGCTGATAGGGTGGTAAATGAGTTTTTTAAATATGGTGGCTCTGAGGTTAGAAATAAGTTACTGAAGATTATGAATAAGATTTTTAAAAAGGGGAAGTATCTACCGATTTTAGAAAAACCTTAATTAAGCCAAATTATAAGAAAAGTGATAAAAGTGAGAGTGGTAATTATCGAGGCATTAGTCTGGTCTCTGTAGGTAGTAAATTACTTAGTAATATGATACTTTTTAGACTGAGAGATGCCGTAGACAAAGTTCTAAGAGAAGAGCAGTGCGGTTTTAGAAAAGGTAGAGGATGTCTCGACCACATTTTCACTCTTAAGCTAATAATTGAGAAGTGCCTGAGTTTTAAAACACATTTGGTCCTCAGTTTTATACATTATGAGCAAGCGTTCAATTCTGTTGGTAGAAGAGCTTTAATAAAGGTTTTATCCTTGTATGGTATACCGGACAAATACACTAGAGTAATAAGTGCAATGTACGAGAATAACACTGCTACGGTTAATGTAGGATATGAGGTTAGCAGCTAGTTTTGTATTAAATCAGGAGTTAAGCAGGGTTGTGTTCTATCCCCCTTTGTATGGATTATTTTGATGGACTTTGTTTTAAGGAGCACAGGAAAGGCAATGGGAGACCACGGAATCAAATCGGGAGGAAAAAGTCGCCTGGACTTGGATTATGCTGATGATTTAAGCATCCTAGATGAAAGTGTGAGCAAAATGAATGAAGTTTTAGAGGTTTTGCGAGTTCAGGGTGCTAGAAATGGTTTGAAAATTAATGTTAGGAAGACTAAGTCATTAAGGCTAGGAATAAGTGAAGATGAAAAGGTGACATGGGTAATGAAAAGATTGATCAGGAGGGCAGCTTCACTTACCTTGGTAGTATTTTTATTAAAGATGGTTGGAACAGTGATGATATTAAAAATAGAATAGTCAGGGCTCGGGGTGTTTTCTCACAGTTAAAAAAAAGTTTGAAAGAACAGGAAGATAAGTCCGCAAACCAAACTTAGAATATTAGAAGCTACAGTAATGACAGTGGTCAAATATGGCTCTGAAGCATGGACACTCCGAAAAGCAAATGAAGATTTGCTAGATGTTTTCCAGAGAAATTTCTTAAGGAATGTTCTGGGTACCCGGCTGACTGACCGTATTTCAAACAATAGGCTATACGAAAAATGTGGTTCAATACCGATCTCTAGGGCTATAAAGAAAGAACGGTTGAGGTGGCTATGGCACGTTGTGCGGATGAAGGATTGCCGAAGACTGTTCTTTTCGGCCAACCATCTAGAGCTAAACGGAAAGCAGGTCGTCCCCGTCTGGGGTGGGAGGACATCATAAAGAAAGATTTAAAGGAAATGGGAACTTCGTGGGTGGGTGTAAAAAGGGAGGCTTTGAATAGACTGGGGTGGAAGAGGAGCGTGTGTAGCTGTGTTGGATTCAGGCGGCTTGGTGCTGCGGTGAGTTGTTAGTCGTAGTAGTAGTAGTAGTGTCTCTGTGTCTGCCTTTCTTTGTGTGTTCGTGTGTTTGACTCTGTCTGTTTGTGTAATACAGGCGAGCTAAACCACAAAAGAGCAAAAATAAACATTCTAAATCATACTATTCAGTTTTCACCACACACTTGGAAACACTAGCAATGCTAACACGGGCAAGATAGACCTAAAAGCAGCACAACTGAATATCCTAAATCATACTTTTCAAACAAAAAACTTCCAAAACAAACTTGGAAACATCGACAAAGCTATCACATACAATTTAAACCCCAAAATAGCACAACTAAACATCGTAAATCATACGTTTCAGAAGAAAAACTTCCAAAAAAACTTGGGAACATCAACAAATCTAACACTGATAAGCTAAATCCCCAAATAACAGAACTAAACATCCTAAACCATACGTTTCAACATATAATTTAAATATACTTTGAAACACCAACAAAGCTAACACAGACAAACTAAACTACGAAACATCAGAACTAAATATCCAAAATCATGCGTTTCGAACGAAAAACTTCTAAAATACACTTGAAAACACCAACAACGCTAATACAGTTCATCTCGAATGTAAGACTGATGAATTTCCTAGTCCGAGACCAGGTTTTACAACCCCTTTAACAAAGGGAAATACCCATTCCCACTACGAGAATAAAATACTCGTTGCATAATGAGAATACTCTGTTCGCATTGGAAAAGCAATAAACGTCTAGATCATATAACGGTGTGTCTTTGTTCTTGTTGGAAAATCAATACATAAAAGGAACTCCTTTGTGTACGTTAGCAGAAATGAAAATAAAGGGGTTACATATAAACCAGAAAAAGCCTATGTAAATATTAGACTAAGGTCAGTTTGGACTATACCCCTACTTGGGGGCCCCTAGGGTTTTCTTCTACACTCTTAGGTTTTTAAATAATTAACATAAAAACCAAAGAAAAAGCTATTATGTAACGCCTACTTTTGCAAGATAATACCGGCATCTTGAAGGTTTCCCTTCATCCTTAGGTTTTTAAACATTTAACATGACAACCAAAGAAAAAATAAACTCCTATTACGTAACAAACAGGTGTACTATAGCATTGCGCAAGACCCAGGTGCGCGTAATAGGGTCTTGAGGGATTGGTACCTCCAGCAGTATACCCTCTATCCGTCCACATAAAAGCCTTATAGGGTCACTACTAGAACTTTCAACGAGAATACACAGGAGGGTTTGCCAAAATTCCTATTCAAAATTCTTTTTAATTGTCTTACTTTTTCTTTGCCGACTCAATTTGACAGTTGGTGATCTTCAGGGGAAATTTACAGGGGATTTTTCACAGGGTTAAAGCTAATTGGGGAATTTTTGCGTGAGGTGGGAGGTTTTTTCGTGGGATACATTCTCCCTGGGAGAATTTCCCGTCGAAGGAAATTCTTATTGGGAGGACGAAAATAGCCAATTTCTACAGAGAAGGGATTCTTAGCATCATTTTTAAAAAAAGATAAAAAATTAAATGAAAAACAAATCTTTTTTCAAATGCAAGTAGGTTGAGGAAATTTATCGAGGTGGAATCATCTGAGAGATTTTCTGTACGGAGTTTTCAGCGAGGATGGAGTTGTCAAGGGAAGGAGATTTTACATGAAAAAAATTTTAATGAAAAATTTAAGTTAGAAACAAATCTTTTATGAAGAAGGGAGGTTGATTTCCCGGCATTATTTGAAAAAGCAATCAAAACTTAACGTGAAAAGAAATTTTTTTTTCAACTGAAAAAAAGCAATTCACGTCCAAAATTAGCTGGATCAAAGCATAAATAGTTAAACCGAACCGGTAGCAACTCGTACCTTAAAAAACTGCTTATGCTCACATAAGACTTATTTTTGTTTTGTGTTTCAGACCTAGAGCCTACCTTTTGTGAAGTCGTTTATTTTGGCCTCATCAAGTTCCTAGGCGCTCAGTTCAGTCAGATACAATAAGTTGTATTTTCCTTCTCCTGAAAAGACTTTGGGATTTTCAAACTTTTCAGTAGAGAAATGGTTGATTTTAGTACCACTTAGCTTCAGTCGTAGATACCATAAGCTGAACTCGCATGTAAATGGAATAGAGTCGTTTTATTTAATCGTTAAATTTTATCTTTCATAATTCAGTTTTAAATAGAGTCGTTTAAATTAACTAGGTTTAAAGGGACTGGACTGGTAGTCTAGCAACTCACCTTAAAAACATGTTTATACTCGCATATGATTTATTTCCCCCTCAGAGTTCAGTAGTTTGGGAAAATTCAAGTGAAGCCTAACTAGATAACGTAAACATACCAAAAGCAAGAGACAAGCTTATGTAAATGGAGTATAATAGAAGGCATGAAACTTCTAAGCCCAATAAAAAGTAATCAGAAAAAAAGAGCCCCTCAGGCCAGTGAAAAAAATTCGATTACATAACTAGGATGGGACGGATACAATATTGAGAAGGCAAGCAAGATTAGGCTATGCTTTCAAAATCTGTTTCCTGGGGCAGGAGTGCTTTTGAAGATACCGGGATAGCTCATTCAAGTCGGGAGGTAAGTTTTTGTTCAGGATGAAAGTAAAGATCAAGGTTGAAACTTAGAAAAAACAGAAATTAGATAAGAAATTATTCCGAATGTGTGCCTCAGGCTCTTTACGGCAATTTTTCGCTTTTTGGTGTTATATAGTTTAATATTTGCACCAAACAAATTTTCAGTTTCAGTGTTTTGAATGACAATACACACTCATTTCTCATTCAATTTTGGTTCCAAATCCCAATAACGTCATTAGAAAACAGAGCAATCAAATCAGGAAAATTATTGATGTGGTAAGGTGTTACATCCGGGCAATGAAAGGGGGGTTGGGGCTCTTGATATTGTAATATTAAACTGGAAGCAATACTAATGATGAAATAAATAAAAATTTCATGAACATAAAGAAGGAATAATTTTGCTTTTATATTCTTTAGTTGGTAATGGAGGACAAACCAGGTCATTCAAAAATTGAATTGCAGAATTTTAAATAAAACGGTTCGGGAAAAATTCTTTAACACCTTAAAGACCAAAGTAACATGCAATTAACAATATTATATAATTGAGGGTCATTGAGGTAACTGAGGGTAATTGAGATGAATTTGGTGCCTTTTCCCTTTTCCCTGGAGCCACTAGCACATTGACTTGTGGGTACCATTCAAAAGATCTGTTCTAAACTGTCTTAAGGTCGGGTATCTATTTCTAAACTATCTTAAGGTATCTATTTCGCCAAAGTAATATACTATTCATAGTTTGTCTTTTTACTCTGTATTCTAATTGCTTTAAAACCCAAGTGAAACCCGGTTAATAAAGGCTGATGATGAATGACAAATATCTGCCTTTGAAAATAAATGCTTCCACCACATAGAAAAGATCACCTGCTTTAACCAAGTGGCATCGCATTACGGCATGATTTCTTCAGTGCTCCCATACCATAATGAACTGGATCAAAAATCCACAACTCCGCTTTGCTAGGTAACGTTCATAAAAAGTCAGCCAACCAGCTGACGCCAACTCAGGTGATCCAAGGTAATGTGATAGATAAGGTCTTAGAATTCTTGCACTGTGTTAAAGACTGATTACGAATTCCTCATTTATGTTGTTTATGGAATATATAAATATGTTTATAGGAATATATTCATTGGTATTCATGCTATATGTATAAACACAAATATGTTTATAGGAAACACCAATGTGTCGCCAAATGAGAGCAATGAGAGCTGTCTGATTTGACAAAAAGCCTTAAAACTTCGGAGTGGTAGGCTATTAAAATTCCAGTTCCTCACTTAATGGAATGTGAAAGGGAACTTCTTCGAATAAAACTCTACTGTTCTTCAGAATCAAGAATCAGTTCGAGAAAGTGGGCAAAAGGGAATGCGGTTGTTGTTGTTAATGTCCAAAAGAATTCAAGTAGAAATTTATGGACCCCTCAGTCGTTTGGCTCCAATAAAAGTATTCACATCAATTCAAAAGGGGGATATGATTCGAATGGAACGTGTGCCTCAGTTCTTAGAAGGCTTAAAATCCAGCGGGGCAGCTGCTCCTCCCCCTTTTTTGAACGGCTCTCATCCAGGTCAATTGATTTTGGTTAGGTAAATCGTGAGAGATTTAGAATTATCAAGGCTGAATTCTAAGGGGACCTAAAGAGAAGGAAAATGTTCTTGTACTATGGAGGAAAAGTAACCAAAATATTGTTTCCATGCCCTTTGCTTTAGCTATCCGGATTGGCCTTGTCACATATAATGGTCGAAATTGTTTGAGAAAAATTTCTTCTTGTTGTTCAAACGACATGTCATTTTTAACAATCGGGAATTTCGATTTCTAGGATCATACATTGTCATATTTGATATTTATGCTAATCAAGTACTTTTAACAGCTTTAGGTTTTTTCTAGGACACAGGAGAATCCATACGCAGTAAGAGTTTCTGAAAATAATTTTTTTTTCATTGTCTAACTTGGATTGTCAATTCTTCAAATTTTAGCTTTATCTTCTTCTTTGGATTGATATGGAGACGCTTCAACAGAATCATCACCAGAATCAAATTCCGGGCTCTGTAATGTAATGCTACGGCTAGGTTCGATCTCTTGGTGCAAATTTTAGCTAGAATATACAGACACCCGACTCTATATATATATACATTGGCATATATAGGGTTCCGGTGAGGAGATAATGCAAAAGCGTCCCCACAGCAATCCGAACAAGAAGAAGAAGACATCTATAATAGAGAAAGTGCCAAATCTTTGTCTAGCCTTCCTCTACTCCCTCACGCCTTTGGCCCTCACTGGCAGCCAAATGGAAATAGGTCTTGCCTGTGGATAGTTTTCAGAAAAGCATCGTTAAACACAGATAAAAGTCACTTTTTTAAATGTGCTTCGTAAAAATTTGTGAACAGTTATGATTTGTAGAATAATCTTCAAAATCAAGCCTTGTAAGGCCAGGAAACCTGTTATTGCCAATCAATGACTGTTTTTAACCGCATTTTTTTGTAATGATATTTTTACAGTCTCCGCTATCTATTCACATAAAATGAGCTTATGGCAAGATTTAAGATAAAGTTTTAGATAAGGGGCAAATTTGAAGGATGACAATACTTACTTATCTAATCCCCGAAAGTGCATTACTTCACTTAACCCCCCCCCCCCCTGATAGATATACAGCCCATCATGCATATTCCCAATCTTTTTCTTCATTGTCGACAGGGTTGTGACGCTCGATGGTAATATGCCAATAAACCATGCGTTAAAACCGTCTGCTTTTACAAAACACAGTTAAAATATCTATACTGGGTTGTATATCTATTTATGGGGGGAGGGGAGTAAGTTGAAGCAATACGCTTTTAGGAATGAGATAAGTATTTATGATTGTCTTAAAGCAGTTTTCAGAATTATCTAGGGCTTCTGCAGCTTCGCTGAATTTCACTCTCGTTAAGACCATTCAGTGGTAAAAATAGTCGGGCTTCTGCACCTTCACCTTGTTTTTTTTTTTTTTTTTTTATAATTAACACACTTCGATGGTACAAAAATTCGGGCTTCCTTTTCGTCTTGGAATTTCTTTGTCCTCATTTAAACTACTTTGCGTCACAAATTCTACAAATTTGAAGTTGGATATCCACGTTAAAGACATCATCCATAATGGGTCTATCGCCCTCCTTAAGCTCCTAAATAAGTTTAGCGTCCCCCCTTTCCAACCCTTTGGGATTTACGTCTTTTATCCGCCCGCATCTCGAATATACTTGTTCAATTTGGCACCCTGGTATCTCTCGTGAAGCATCAGAAAAAACTAAATCTATCTAAAAAAAAGAGCCTTGCGAATAATTTTTAAAGAAGGCAAGGTGCCAAACTCTCTACTCCTAAAGAAAGCTAGTTTTGAAACCTTTGAGCAAAGGAGGGTTTCGTTGTGCCTCTTGTTTTGCAAAAAGAAAGGAATAACAAACCCTCGGACGGCAAGTATTTTTCCGAAACGTCTCTGCCCATCCAGATTACAGCCACCTCGAGCTGTTTCTGAGCCCATCAATATTTTTCCCCCATTCGCTGCGTTACTTCTTAGATATGTATAAACTTGTGTCCCTTTCATCACAGAAAAAATGAATAAAACATCCCACTAGTTTTCTCTCTCTTTTTTCTCTCTCTACTGCCCAGGTTCTTGCACTTATTTGCTTGTTTTGTCCTCATCCACTATTTTTTAGTTTCCCTTTTAATGTTTATATATGTTATATATTGTTCTCTTTTTTTGTGTTTATTCACTTATTTTTACCCCTTCCTGTTTTTGAGCAGTTTTTATCTTCTTAATTTTTTTCTTGACTTTACGCAGTTAAATTATTGACACTTTTTTAGTGTCCCTTTTAATTTTTATATATATTTATTTCTCATTCTTTTTTGTTTTTATTTGCTTATTCTCCCCCTCCCCTTTTTAAATGTCCCTTTTAATTTTTTTCCGACTTGTATTTGTTTAAGTTTAGTTTGACCAGTTATCTTTTTAACTTTTTAATTGACTTTTTATAATTAAAATATTGACTCACAAATGATTATTCATTATTATTTTTATTTTTCATTGTTTTTTTTTCATTTTTGCCAGTTTTCGTGTAACCATATGATTTGTCGACTCCGAAGTCCGAATTCGGCCCTTTGAGGGCTTGTCATAAGAGATTTTTTTGAAATAAATATCTTATCTATCTTATCTAACCTTCGCCCAATTTCTTCAAGTAAACACCATTTATGCTACAGAAAATTCGGGCTTGACCTCAAGGGCTTCGGCACCTTCACCAAATAGTTCTAATAAAGACCATTCGGTGCTACAAAAGAGATAAAACAGACTACTACCGACATATTTTAATAAGTCCAGGATACAAAATTCACAAAGACAAAACAATAAGCGTGAGTCACACATGAATCAAATCAAAGTGACGTAAAACCGCAAAAAAACAGGGTGAACTTGAAAAATCAAACAAACACAATAGACCTTTTCACTAATTCTCAAATGCCCTTAAAGTTTACGTTAATCTTCAAGAAGAATCACAATTCGTTCTGCTCTAATATTTAAAAATAATATAAGACGACCAACATGCTTACTACTTTTGTTACTACTATATTGTTACTACTTTTCTCAGAAAAAAAAAAATATTTCAACGATATTCAGTTTCATTAAAATACAATATTTCCAGGAATTTTCAATTATTTTCTCATTCAATTTCTCAATGATTTTTTTTTAAAACGACGGCCAACTCAAGAACTTGTAGAACAGTCTATAGCGTAAAAGATGCGTTCACACTAACCACACGAATCGAAAGTAAACAGAAGTATAATGGTAACTATCTATATAACTTAAACAAAGCTCAATAACTAGCCAAATATATACATAAGTAATTTTTATAAAATTGAAAATGCATATTTTTGGGTTGAACTGTTTTCTTTACCAAAGGTATCATTTCAGAGATTCAAGTCATTTGAACTTGCAATCACGACCCCACACTCCCATTTCCTAAGCTTTCTGATAGCCAGACATTTTTTGGCTTTCACTGATGTAATCGAAACTCGAAATGACTCGACTTTTACAAAATTTTACCGTATTTTTTTACATTTTTTTTTTTTTTTTACAAAATTTTGCCAAATTTGCTGTATTTTCACCAAAATAAGAACACCTAACATTAAAGTTTTAAAACCCTTTTTTTCTTATCTTTTAAATTTCATACAAATTTAAGCGCCCGTTTTACACAGACTTGTATACCTCTAATTCGCAATAGGTGTGTAGCCAGGAATACATACTTCGATTCCAAATTAATACTACTGAATATTTGAACGAAAATTTCTTCTTCTTCTTGTGTAAGACAAAAGAAGAACCAGAATAAAATAACAAATCGTTTTGCTTTGAATCGTTCACACTACTTGAGACTATAAAAAGAGAAAAAAAGGAAGAAGGGGAGGGGGCAAGAATGGCTATTCACATTCTAAAAAATAATTAAATAACCTAAAATCTTTAGAATGAAAAAAAAGCAATCCCAGCTAAAATCCATATTCATCTCAATGAATTAAATACGTTAGACAAGTACATGGTGCCTTACACCATAAGCCGTATAGTAAGTGGTTTGCACCATAAACCATATAGTACATAATGTCTTGCACCATAAACCATACAGTACAAACTTGCACCCCAAACCATGAAGTGCATGGTTGCCAACACCATAAACCAAAAACTTCACGGTGCATACTCGTTTTTCTAACAGAAACTGTCATACTGTAGTAAAATAATAGTTTTACAGTAAGATCCAACATTTTTATATTCATAACATTCAGGTAATATAAAATTGCCCTTCGGATATAGGCATTATGAATAATACCTTTGTTGTTTTTAACCTATAATATATCCATTTACAAACGACAAGTGGAATAATCTGTACCCTGACAAATACAAGCATGGATTATATGGATCACCTACGAACAAGTTTAAATAGTATCAGATATTATATATAATAGGGCTAAAAAGGGGAACACGGCAACTTTCATATAATTTGGACAATAGTAATATGGAATAAAAGAAAACGAACCAAAACCAGTTGAAACAGGTACAGATAGAATTATATTCCCATTCGAGAAAGATGTGTTAGAAAGCCATAACTGAATTAGGTCAGATGGATCATGCGCTAATAGTTGCGCTTTTACAAAACCAAAGAAATGAACTAAAAGCATTAAACTTAGTTTAGGTCACATGGCTTTAGCTATTAATTAATGTATATAGATTTACCAACAACATAAATACAACTGAACAATTTTGACCTTAGATACAACTGAATTAGGTCACTTATGTTGCTTCTTTAAAGGGGTATTACGTTTTAAACGTATCAAACGTAAATAAAATTTGTAAAACGTAAATAAAATTCAATTGATTTTAGATACAACTGAATTATATCACTTATTTTGCTTGTTTACAGGTATATGTGCATGAAGTGTTAAATGATAATGTGTACAAAAAGCGAAAAAAATCATGTGAAAATAACTGAATTGGGACAGTTACGATATGTTTTAGACAGTTATGTGGAAATAAAAAGCAAAAACAACGACATATTTAGCTGAATTTTTTAAACCTGAATTAAACTGAATCAGGCTTTCAAGGCAGATATATAACCAGTGAATTAGGTCTATTCGCCTCTCAAATTTTAGGGTAAATTATCGGGTGGGTAGTTTCATTTTTACTTACCGCTTTCTTATGCCTCTGTTCAGTTTTTTTCAGTTTAGAATCACTTTCAGTTCGGTTGAAATTGCTTGTCTTATTTGATTCAGTTCAGCTAGCGTCTAAGCAGGCAACACACTACACTCTGGTCATATCTAAGAGGTTTCCAAATTGAGTTGTCTGGTAGCAGTTTACTGAATACCCCTCTCCCCCCCACCCCAGAAAAAAAATGAACATTAGATTACAGGAGAGTAAAAATCCTCGAATCTAAACCATTTTTTATGATTTTAATGAATTAAACTATCTGTAATCATTCAACTGGTTTGGTGCCGATAAAAGGAGAAGAAAAGAATGATCATTTTAAGCCCTTTTCTTTCCAATTGCCTCATCAATATTGACAATGTCAAATTCCAAAAGATTCTTCCCGGTGTATTCAACAAAATGCCCTTCGTTATGATCCACGCTTCTTTTGAAAACTGAAAGATAAATATATAGAATTTAGAAGAAATTAACCTTATCTAAAATTAAGAAGAAAAGACGAGAAATGAGATCTAAAAACATATCAACATATCAAACATATCACTCAGAATGAAGAGTATATCTTACGTTTAAATTCTTGCGCTAAGCTGAGAATAGTTTTTATGTCCAGTAGTTAATTTTTTCGCCAAAAAAAAAAAAAAAATCTGGCCAAAACTGGCCAGTGTGGCATCCAGCATGATTGCGAATTCTAATAGTACTACTTCTGTTACCGATCCGCTAGTTTGCTTTTTCCAATAGAAAACTGCTTAAGTAGTTTTTGCTCTTAGCGATGATATTGATGGTTGATGTGTTGTCTTTATATTTTTTGTTTTATTGATTATGATATTGTTGGTCTGGTGTGAAATGTCAAACGATTTGATTATGATCATGATATGTTCATTATAATATTGTTGTGTTAGTTTTTTTCTTTTCTATTTTTCACAACTCCGCAGTGTCATTATCTTTTCATTTGTAAATAGATAAATAGTCAATAGATAAAAATAAATAAATAGTCTTTATAAGGTTGTCGGGAGCTGGATCCTTTCAATTACTTGATAATTTTGCAGAATAAAAACAGTAACTGTGAACAGTAACTGTGAACAGTAACAGTAACCCAAATAAAAACAGTAACTGTGAACAGTAACAGTAACCCAATAGTAACATTAAACAGTAACAGTAACCCAATTAAAAACGGTAACTGTGAACAGTAACAGTAACCCAATAGTAACAGTAAACAGTAACACAAATAAAAACAGTAACTGTGAACAGTAACAGCAACCCAATAGTAACAGTAAACATTAACAGTAACCCAAATATAAACAGTAACCCAAATAAAAACAGTAACTTTGATCTCGAGAATATTTGAAGCCTTTAATTGCCCATATCCTCTCCCTTTCCCCAACACTTAGAATAAAAGAGTATATCTTACATTTTAATTACTTTACACAAGAGCGAAAATAAGGAATTGTGCTTTTCACCAACGAATCGTTTTTGTTTCACTTGATTATTTGTATAGGTTCCATTTAATAAAACAAATAATAAAGATCCTCCAGTGCCATTGCTGGCACATAGGGCGTCAAATAGCCTTTTTTTCAAGGGTGAAATCGAATGAACCTTTTTCGAAGTTCCTACGACAACTTCTTCGATACGAAGTACCCTGGTCTAAACAAAAAAAATAAAAAAAATAGTAAAAATAATAATACATTGTACCCAGATCGATCTTTACTATAAAAATGTCAAGCCTTCCAATCACTTTCGTCAATTAAAATTCATTCAATTTCAATTCAATTTCCAATCGAATGAGCCCTTTTTTAATTTCTACGACACCGTTTTCTATAATAAACATCTCGTAGGCCCCAAGGGCGTAACTTACAACCCTTGCCCTGAGGGCTGTGAGTTGTTTGTCATACTGAAAAGACCTAATTTTTAGAACTTTCAACTATCTTAAACAAAATGGCCATCTCAAAATTTTGATTGGATGTGATTGGGGAAAAGGTGGGCGTGAGAGGGGGGTTTGTTGTCCTCCAATCACTTTCGACTATTAAAAAGGACATTAGCCCTTTTGAATTTCCAATCGAATGCACCCTTTTTCAAGTTTCTATGACAAAGCTTTCGATACAAACCTTATATGCCCCAGGGTATAGCTTTTAACACTTGCCCTGAGGGCTCTGAGGGCGAGGGGTTGTCATCCTCAAAGACCTAATTTCCAGAACTCACAACTACGTTGAACAAAATGGCTATCTCAAAATTTCTATCGTACGTGTTTGGATAAATGGTGGGCGTGAGAGGGGGGTTAGTTGCCCTCTAATCACTTTCGATAACTAAAAAGGGCACTAGCCCTTTCAATTTCCAATTGAATGAGACCTTTTTGAGTTTCTAGGACAACACTTTCTATAAAAACCTCATATGCCCCCAGGGCATAACTTACAACCCTTGCCCTGAAGGCTGTGAGGGGGTCGTCATCCTCAAAGACCTAATTCCCAGAACTTTCAACTATGTTGAACAAAACAGTTATCTCAAAATTTTGATTGGATGTGTTTGGGGAAATGGTAGTTGTGAGAGGGAGATTAGTTGCCCTTCAATCACTTTCAACTATTAAAAAGGACACTAGCCCTTTCAATTTCCAATCAAATGAGCCCTTTTTGAATTTTCTACGACAGAACTTTCTATAAAAGCCTTATATGCCACCCGGGGCATAACTTACAACCTTTGCCCTAAGGGTTGTGGGGGGATGGTTGTAATTCCCAAAGACCTAATATCCAGAAATTTCAACTACGTTGAAAAAAATGAATATCTCAAAATTTTGATTGGATGTGTTTGGGAAAATGGTGGGTGTGAGAGGGGATTAGTTGCTCTTCAATCACTTTCGACAATTAAAAAGAGCTATACCCGTTTCAATTTCAAATCGAATGAGCTCTTTTTGAAGTTTCTTTTACCACTCTTTCTATAAAAACGTCATATGCTCCCAGGATATAACTTAAAACCCATGCCCTGAGGGCTGTGGGGGTTGTCATCCATAAAGACATAATTTCATGAATTTTTAAATACGTAGAAAAAAACTGCTATCTCAAAATTTTATTGTATGTGTTTGGGGAAATGGTGGGCGTGAGAGGGGGATTAATTTCCCTCCAATTACCTTCGACTATTTTAAAAGGGCACTAGCCGTTACAATTTCCAACCGAATAAGCCCCTTTTGAAGTTTCTACGACAACGCTTTCTATAAGAACCTTATATATCCCATGGGCATAACTTACAGCCCTTGCCCTGAGAGCTGTGGGGGGAGAGTTATCATCCTTAAAGACCTAATTTCCAAAACTTTCATTTACGTTGAACAAAAAGACTATCTAAAAAATTTGATTGGATGTGTTTGGGGAAAAGGTGGGCGTGAGAGGGGGGTTAGTTGTCCTCCAACCACTTTCGACAATTAAAAAGGGCACTAGATTTTTGAATTTCTGATTGAATGCACCCTTTTTCAAGCTTCTGTGACAAAGCTTTCAATAAAAACCTTACATGTCCCCAAGGCATAACTTCTGACCCTTGCCCTGAGGGCTCTGAGGGTGAGGGGTTGTCATCCTCAAATACATACTTTCCAAACTTACAATTACGTTGAACAAAATGGATACCTCAAAATTTTTATGGGATGTGTGTTGAATTGATGGTGGGCGTGTGAGTGGGGTTAGTTGCCCTCCAATAACTTTCAACTATTAAAAATGGCACTAGCCCTTTGAATTTCCAATCGAGTGCACCCTTTTTCAAGTCTCCTTGACAAAGCTTTCAATACAAACCTTATATGCCCTCAGGTGATAACTTGTAACCCTTGCCCTGAGGGCTCTGAGGGTGAGGGGATGTCATCCTCAAAGACCTAATTTCCAGAACTTACAACAACGTTGAACAAAATGGCTATCTCAAAATTTCTATTGGACGTGTTTGGATAAATGGTGGGCGTGAAAGGGGGGTTAGTTGCCCTCTTATCACTTTTGACAAGTAAAAAGGGAACCAGTCCGTTAAATTTCCAATCGAAAGAGGCCTTTTTGAGTTTCTACGACAAGCCAGAGTATAACTTGTAACCCTTGCCCTAAGGGCTCTGAGGGCGAGGAGTTGTCATCCTCAAAGACCTAATTTCCAGAGCTTACAACTACGTTGAACAAAATAGCTACCTCAAAATTTCTATTGGACGTGTTTGGATAAATGGTGGGCTTGAGAGGGGGGTTATTTGCCCTCTATTCCCTTTCAACTATTAAAAAGGGCACTAGCCTTTTCAATTTCCAATCGAATGAGACCCATTTGAGTTTCTACAACAACGCTTTCTATAAACACCTTACATGCACCCTGGGAATAACTTACAACCCTTGCCCTGAGGGCTGCGAGTTGATTGTCATCCTCAAAGACCTAATTTCCAGAACTTTCAACTATGTTAAACAAAACAGCTATCTTAAAATTTTGATTAAATGTGTTGTGGGAAATGGTGGATGTGAGAGGGGGGTTAGTTGCCGTTCAATGACTTTCGACAGTTAAAAAGGGCATTAGCCCTTTCAATTTCCAATCAAATGAGCCCTTTTGAAGTTTCTATGACAGAACTTTCTACGACAGAAATATACCCCCGTGGCATAACTTACAACCTTTGCCCTGAGGGTTGTGGGGGGGGGGGAGGGTTATCATCCTCAAATACCTAATTTCCAGAACTTTCAACTGCCTTGAACAAAATGAATATCTCAAAATTTTGATTGAATGTGTCTGGGGAAATGGTGGGCGTGAGAGGGGGGTTAGTTGCTCTTCAATCAATTTCGACTATTAAAAAGAGATTTACCCGTTTCAATTTCAAATCTAGTGAGCCCTTTTTGAAGTTTCTACGACAATTCTTTCTATAAAAACCTCATATGCCCCCAGGATATAACTTAAAACCCTTGCCCCGAGGGCTGTGGTGGGTTGTCATCCACAAAGACACAATTTCAAGAACTTTCAAATACGTAGAAAAAAAATGGATATCTCAAAATTTTATTGTATTTATTTGGGGAAATGGTTGGTGTGAGAGGGGGATTACTTGCCCTCCAATTACTTTCGATTATTAAAAAGGGCACTAGCCATTTCAATTTCCAATCTAATAACCCCTTTTTGAAGTTTCTACGACAACGCTTTCTATACAAACCTTATATGCCCCAAGGGCATAACTTACAACCCTTGCCCTGGGGGCTGTGGGGGGAGGGTTGTCATCCTTAAAGACATAATTTCCAAAACTTTCAACTACGTTGAACAAAATGGCTATCTCAAAATTTTGATTGGATGTGTTTGGGGACAAAGGTGGGCCTGAGAGGGGGGTTAGGTGTCCTCCAATCACTTTTGACTATTAAAAAGGGCACTAGCTCTTTGAATTTCCAATCGAATGCAACCTTTTTCAAGTTTGTATGACAAAAATTTCAATAAGAACCTTTTATGCCCCCAGGGCATAACTTCTAACCATTGCCTTGAAGGCTCTGAGAGGTTGTCATCTTCAAAGACCTAATTTCCAGAACTTACATCTACGTTGAACAAAATGGATATCTAAATATTTGGATAAATGGTGGGCGTGAGAGAGAGGCTAGTTGTCCTCCAATAACTTTCGACAATGAAAAATGGCACTAGCCCTTTGAATGTCCAATCGAATGAGCCCTCTTTCGAGTGTCTACGACAAATCTTTCAATTAAAATCTTATATGCCCCCAGGGCATAACTTATAACCCTTGCCTTGAAGACTGTGAGGGGGATGTCCTGCTCATAGGTATAATTTTCAGAACTTTCAGCTACGTTGAACAAAATAGCTATCTCAAAATTTTGATTGGATGTGTTTTTGGAAATGGTGGGCGTGGAAGGGGTGTTAGTTGTCTTCCAATTACTTTCGACTATTGAAAAGGGCACCAGCCATTTCAATTTCGAATCGAATGAGCCCTCTTTGAAGTTTCTACGACAACGTTTTCTATAAAAACCTTATATGCACCCAGGGCATAACTTACAACCCTTGCCCTGAGGGCTGTGGGTGAGGGGGATTTTTCATCCTCAAAGGCCTAATTTCCAGAACTTTCAACTACGTTGAACAAAATGGCTATCTTAAAATTTTGATTGGATGTCTTTGGGGAAAAGGTGAGCGTGAGAGGGGGGTTAGTTGCCCTCCACTTTCGACTATTAAAAAGGGCACTAGCCCTTTAAAATTCCAATCGGATGAGCCTTTTTTGAAGTTTCTACGACAACACTTTCTATAAAAACCTTATATACCCCCAGGGCATAATTTACAAGCCTGGCCCTGAGGGCTGTGGGGGAGTGTCCTCAAAAACACAATTTCTATCTGGAAATCAATTACACTGAACAAAATGGCTATCTCAAAATTTTGATTGGATTTGTTTCGGGAAACGGTGGGCTTGGAAGGGGTGTTAGTTGCCTTCCAATCCCTTTCAACTATTAAAAAGGGCACAAGCCACTCCAATTTCCAATTGAATGAGCCCTTTTCGTAGTTTCTAAAACATCTTTGATACGAAGTGCCCTGGTCTAAAGGAGAAAATAATCAATTGTGCCAACATCGTTCTTATATGCCCCAGGGTATTACTCAAAGCCCTTGCCCTGAGGGTTGTGGGGTGTGTCCTCCTCAAAAAAATATTTTCTACGCTGAACAAAATTGCTATCTCAAAATTTCTATTGGACGTGTTTGGATAAATAGGGGGTGTGAGAGGGGGTTTTGTTGCCCTCTAATCACTTTTGACAAATAAAAAGGGCACTAGCCCTTTCAATTTCCAATTGAATGAGGCCTTTTTGAGTTTCTATGACATACCTTGTAACCCTTGCCCTAAGAGCTCTGAGGGCAAGGGGTTGTCATCCTCAAAGACGTAATTTACAGAACTTACAACTACGTTGAACAAAATGGCTACCTCAAAATTTCTATTGGACGTGTTTGGATAAATGGTGGATAGGAGAGGGGGGTTAGTTGCCCTCTAATCACTTTCGACAATTAAAAAGGGCAATAGCCCTTTCAATTTCCAATCGAATGAGACCTTTTTGAGTTTCTACGACAACGCTTTCTATAAACACCTTATATGCCCCCAGGGCAGAAATTGCAACCCTTACCGTAACGGCTGTGAGGGTGGTTGTCATCCTCGAAGACCTAATTTCCAGAACTTTCCACTGCGTTAAACAAAATGGCTATCTCAAAATTTTGATTGGATGTGAATGGGGGAATGGTGGGCGTGGAAGGGGTTTTAGTTGCCTTCCAATCACTTTCGACTATTAAAAAGGGCGAAAGCCACTCTAATTTTCAATCGAATGAGCCCTTTTCGAAGTTTCTACAGCAACTCCTTCAATACGAAGTGCCCTGGTATAAAAAAAAAAAAAAAACAGAAAAAAATAATACATTTTGCCAACATCGTTCCTTACTTAGGCAGCACGATTGTCCTGCCTATGATGATGCAAGTGATTATCCTTCCAATGTACAAGAATAATTATAGGGTACCTGTGAGTTTGTAATGATATGCTACATGTGCCCTTGTAATGATAGGGTACCTGTGCGCTTAAACTGTCATGTCACTTGTGATGCCATGAATAACTTTAGTGAAAAATAAGTAAGATCTCTAAGATCTATAAGTATATGTATATTAAACTGACAATGTACATTCATTTGTATTTTTTTTCAGCAAAGTGCAAATTATGTTCTGGCCATGGGGAGGCATAGGAGTTTTGAGCCCTATGCTCACAACTCATGTTAATTTCTGTTCGTTTTGAATTCGACTCGGCTTATTAACGTTCTTTTTCTTTGTTTCTAGTTTTATTGGGTTGTAGATGTTGCGTTATGATGGTTTCACGCTTGGTAGATTATTTGATGTTTTTTTTGCTCATAATTGGTTGAATAGAGTTCTTTACTTTTCTTCGAAAAACTTATTTGTGGAACAAAAAGTTTTAAGTAATTTCTGTTCTTTTTTTATTGACATTGTTTTTTTCAGGGAAAAAGAAAATAATACTTTGAATCTTTTCGTTGTTTTAAAACTTTATAGTTTGGCCTACTATTAATGTATGCTGGAGAAAAATTTTTCAGCAATTTTTATCAACATATACCCTTTTAAAAATCTGGACACAAATAGTAGTGTTTAATTTCGTTTCATACCTCCTCTAGTTGACCTGAAATGGAAAACATGATAACATTCGTAAAAAATATCTGCTTACTTTCTTTGATAGCTTTGATATACTTACGCTATTTTGACTTGGTTAAATTTTAAGAGCAGAGGTAGCCCCGAAAGTTTGAACATAATACCCTCAGTCGTTCTTGGGATACTGCTGAGATAACTTATTGGGAATTAGCATTAACACAATGCATTTTGATTTAATCTTAAGGTAACATTTATTTTTTAAACATAAAGGCAAATGGGAAAGTGGGCATGGGAGGGGGATTAGTTGCCTTCCAATCACTTTCGACTATTAAAAAGGTCATCAGCCTTTTCTGTTTTCAATCGAATGAGCCCTTTTCGAAGTTCCTACGACAACTCCTTCGATACGAAGTGCCCTTGTCTAAACAACAACAACAAAAATCATACATTATACCCACATCGATCTTTACTATAAAAATTTCAAGTCTTCCAATCCCTTTCGACTATTAAAAAGGACACAATAACTTTTGATTTCTAATCGAATGAGCCCTTTTTGAGTTTCTTCGACAACGCTTTCCATAAAAACCTTATATGCCCCCAGGGCATAAAATACAACCCTTACCCTAAGGGCTGTGAGGGTGGTTGTCATCCTCCAAGACATAATTTCCAGAACTTTCAAATACATTAAACAAAATGGCTATCTCAAAATTTAACAAAATTTCAATTGGATGTCTTTGGGGAAAAGGTGGGCGTGAGAGGGGGATTAGTTGCCATCAAATCACTTTCGACTATTAAAAATGGCTCTAGCCCTTTGAATTTATAATCGAAAGAGCTCTTTTTCAGGTTTCTTCGACAAAGATTTCAATAAAAACTTATATGCCCCCAGGGAATAACCTATAACCCTTGCCTTGAAGACTGTGGGGGGAGTTTTCTGCTCAAAGGTATAATTTCCTGAACTTTAAACTGCGTGAAACAAAATGACTATCTCAAAATTTTGATTTGATGTGTTTTTGGAAATGGTGGGCGTGCAAGGGGTGTTAGCTGCCTTTAAATCACTTTCGACTATTAAGAAAAGCACTAGCCATTAAAATTTTCAATCGAATGAGCCCTTTTTGAAGTTTCTACGACAACGCGTTCTATAAAAACCTTATATACCCCCAGGGCATAACTTACAGCCCTTGCCCCGAGGGCGGTGGGGGGGGGGTCATCCTAAAAAAGACTAATTTCAAGATATTTCAACTACATGGAACAAAATGGCTATCTTAAAATTTTTATTGGATGTGTTTTGGGAAAAGGGGGGCGTGAGAGGGGGGTTAGTTGCCCTCCACTTTCGACTATTAAAAAGTGCCCTTCAATTTCTAATCAGATGAGCCCATTTGAAGTTTCTACGACAACGCTTTCAACAAAAACCTTATATGCCCCAAGGGTATAACTTAAAGCCTTTGCCCTGAGGACTGGGGTTGTCATCCTCAAAGACCTAATTTTCAGAAATTTCTAATACTTTGAACAAAATGCCTATCTGAAAATTTTGATTGGACATGTTTGGGGGAATGATGCACGTGAGAGGGTGGTTTGTTACCCTCAAATCACTTTTGACTATTAAAAAGGGCACTATCGCTCTCAATTTCCAATTAAATGAGCCCCTTTTGAAGTTTTTACGACAACTCTATCTATAAAAACCTTATTGCCCCCAGGGCATAACTCACAACCTTTGCCCTAGGGGCTCTGGGGGTTTGTCATCCTTAAATGCATAATATCCAGAACTTTCAGCTACGTTGAAAAAAATGGCTATCTTAAAATTTTGATTGTATGTGTTTGGGAAAAAGGGGGGCGTGAGAGGGGGGTTAGTTGCCCTCCCCTTTCGACTATTAAAAAGTGCACTAGCCCTTTAAATTTCCAATCAAATGAGCCCTTTTGAAGTTTCTACGACAACGCTTTCAATAAGAAACCTTATATGCCCCCAGGGTATAACTTAAAGCCCTTGCCCTGAGGGCTGGGGTTGTCATCCTCTAAGACATAATTTCAATATCTTTCTACTACGTTGTACAACATGGCTGTCTGAAAATTTTGATTGGATGTGTTTGGGGGAATGGTGCGCGTGAGAGGGTAGTTAGTTACTCTCCAATCACTTTTGACTATTAAAAAGGGCACTAGCACTCTCAATTTCCAATTAAATGTGCCCCTTTGGAAGTTTTACGACAACTTTATCTATAAAAACCTTATTTCCACCACGGTATAACTTAGAACCTTTGCCCTGGGGACTCTGGGGGGTTTTTCATCCTTAAATACATAATTTTCAGAACTTTCAACTGCGTTGAACAAAATGGCTATCTCTAAACTTTGATTGAATGTGTTTGGGGAAATGGTGGGCGTGAGAGGGGGTCAATTACTCTCCACTCACTTTCGACTATTAAAAAGGGCCATTCCAATTTCCAGTTAAATTAGCCCTTTTTGAAATTTCTACAATAACTTTCTATATAAACCTTATATGCCCCCGGGACGTAACTTACAACCCTTGCATTGAGGGCTCTGAGGGAGTTATCATCCTAAAAGACCCGATTTCCAGAACCTTCGACTACGTTGAACAAAATGGATATCTCAAAATTTTGATTGGATGTGTTTTGGGAAATGGTGGGCGTAAGAGGGGGGTTTGTCGCCCTTCAATCACTTTCGCTTATTATAAGGGCACTAGCCCTTTCAATTTTCAATTGAATGAGTCCTTTTTGATGTTTTTACAGCATCGCTTTCTATAAAAATCTTACATTCCTAGGGGCATAAGTTACAATCCATGCCCTGAGAGTTGTAGGGGGATGTCATCCTTAAGGACCTAGTTTACCAAACTTTCAACTACGTTGAATAAAATGGCTATCTCAAAATTTTGATTGGGTGTGTTTAGGAAAATGGTGGGCGTGAGAGAGGCGTTAGTCACTCTCCCATCACTTTCAACCATTAAAAAAGGCACTAGCCCTTTCAATTTCTAATCATATGATCCCTTTTGAAGTTTCTACGACAACGCTTTCAAAAAGAAATGGTGCTTTCAACGCTTTCATGGGGAAATGGTGGGCGTGAGAGGGGGGTCAATTGCTCTCCACTCACTTTCGACTAAAAGGGCAATTCCAGTTTCAAGTTCAATTAGCCCTTTTGAAATTTCTACAATATCTTTCTATATAAACCTTATATGCCCCCGGGACGTAACTTACAACCCTTGCACTGAGGGCACTGAGGGAGTAACCATCCTAAAAGACCCAATTTCCAGAACTTTGGACTACGTTGAACAAAATGGATATCTCAAATTTTCATTGGATGTGTTTTGGGAAATGGTGGGCGTGAGAGGGGGGTTTGTCGCCCTTCAATCACTTTTGGCTATTATAAGGGCACTAGCCCTTTCAATTTCCAATTGAATGAGTCCTTTTTGATGTTTTTACAGCATCGCTTTCTATAAAAATCTTACATTCCCAGGGGCATAACTTACAATCCATGCCCTGAGAGTTGTGGGGGGATGTCATCCTTAAAGACCTAGGTTACAAGACTTTCAACTACGTTGAATAAAATAGCTGTCTAAAAGTATTGATTGGATGTGTTTTGGGGAAGGGTGGGCGTGAGAGGGGGGTTAGTTGCCCTCAAATCACTTTCGACTATTTAAAAGGGCTGTAGCCCTTTGAATTTCCAATCGAAAGAGCTCTTTTTGAAGTTTATACGATAAACATCTTAATAAAAACTTACATGCCCCCAGGGCATAACCTATAACCCTTGCCCTGAAGACTTTTGGGGGAGCGTCCTGTTCAAATGTATAATATCCTGAACTTTAAACTGCGTGAAACCAAGCGGCTATCTCGAAATTTTGATTGGATGTGTTTGGGGAAAAGGTGGGCGTGAGAGGGGGGTTAGTTGCTCTCCCATCACTTTCAATCATTAAAAAAGGCACTAGCCCTTTCAATTTCCAATGAAAATAGCCCTTTTGAAGTTTCTACGACAACGGTTTCAATAAAAACTTTATATGCCATCAGGGCGTAACTTACAGCCCTTTCCTGAGGGCTGGGGTTGTCATCCTCAAAAACCTAATTTCCAGAACTTTCTACTACGTTGAACAAAATAGCTATCTGAAAATTTTGATTGGATGTGTAAGGGGGAATGGTGCTCGTAACAGGGTGGTTAGTTACCCTCCAATCACTTGCGACTAATAAAAAGGGCACTAGCCCTTTCAATTTCCAATTGAATGAGCCCCTTTTTTAAAGTTTTTACGACAACTCTATCTATAAAAACTTTATATGCCCTGAGGGCAAAACTTACAACCTTTGCTCCGGGGGTGCTGGGGTGTTTGTCATCCTTAAATACATAATTTCCAGAACTTTCAACTACGTTAAACAAAATGGCTATCTCTAAACTTTGATTGAATGCGTTTGGGGAAATGATGGGTGCGAGAGGGGGGTCAATTACTCTCCACTCACTTTCGAATATTAAAAAGGGCAATTTCAATTTCAAATTAAATAAGCCCTTTTTGAAATTTATAAAACAACTTTCTATATAAACCTTATATGCCCCCAGGACATAACGTAAAACCCTTGCACTGAGGGCTCTGAGGGAGTTATCATCCTAAAAGACCTAATTTCCAGAACTTTCAACTATATTGAACAAAAGGACTATCTAGAACTTTGGATTGGCTACGTTTGGGTAGATAGTGGGTGTGAGAAGGTGGTGAGATGCCCTCCAATCACTTTAGAATGCCAAAAGGGCACCAGCTTTTTCGATTTCCAATTGAATGAGTCCCTTTTGATGTTTTTACAACATCGCCTTCTAGAAAATTTTTACGTGCCCCCAGAGAATAAATTACAACCCTTGCCCTGATGCTTATCGGGGGGGGGGGAGGGGTTGGCATCCTTAAAGACCCAATTTCTAAAACTTTTAACTACGTTGAATAAAATGGCTATCTGAAAATGTTGATTGGATGTGTTTGGGGAAAAGGTGGGCGTGAGAGGGGGGTTAGTTGCCCTCAAATCACTTTTGACTATTAAAAAGGGCTTTAGCCCTTTGAATTTCCAATCAAAAAGATCTTTTTCAAGTTTCTTCGACAAAGATTTCAATAAAAGATTATGTGCCCCCAGGGCATAACCTATAACTCTTGCCCTGAAGACTGTGGGGGGAGTGTCCTGCTCAAAGGTATAATTTCCTGAACTTTAAACTGCGTGAAACAAAACGGCTATCGAAAAATTTTGATTGGATGTGTTTGGGGAAAAGGTTGGCGTGATGGGGGGGGGGGGTTAGTTGCCCTCAAATCACTTTCGACTATTAAAACGGGCACTAGTACTTTGAATTTCCAATCGAATGAGCCCTTTTTCAAGTTTATACGACGAAGATTTCAATTAAAACCTTATATGCCCCCAGGGCATAACTTATAACCCTTGCCCTGAGGACTGTGTGGGGAGTGTCCTGCTCAAGGGTATAATTTCCTGAGCTTCAAACTACGTGGAAAAGATGGCTATCTCAAAATTTTAATTGGATGTGTTTGGGGAAATGGTGGACGTGGATTGGGGTGTTAGTTGCCTTCCAATCACTTTCGACTATTAAAAGGGTACAAGCCACTCCAATTTTCAATGGAATGAGCCCTTTTCGAAGTTTCTACGATCACTCCTTTGATACGAAATACCCTGGTATGGAAAAAAACAAACCAAAAAAAATGAGTAGATAATACATTTTGCCAACATCATTCTTTACTTAGGCAGCGCGATTGTGCTGCCTATGATGGTGCAAGTGTTTATCCTTCCAATGTGCAAAAATACTGATTGAAAACACACAAATCAAGGAGGCACACTTGTGCCTCTTTAAAGAGGCGACCCACCACAATGTTAAGCGATATCCGGTCCTAGAGGTCACAGAGAGACGGCAGTGATTGCTTTTTGTAGCCCAAGCTCAAACTAAGAAACGTGCAAAATTTCCTCCTCTTCCGACTTTATCTTCATGGGGTAAACTGGGCCGGAAGTTTCGACCCTCCCACCACAGCCCCCCTTTAACGTTGTTCGATCGGGATGAGCTTTCCTAGGGCCCGGGAGCTTATCCTCGAAATTTCAGCTCCTTCCCTGTTTTCCAAAAAACAGATATAGCCACTTAATGTTCATTTCTCTTTTTTTTTATTAGCCACGCCTACAGGCCACAGTTGGCAACGGATCCGGGTGAATGAGGACTCATTCGAAGTGAAATTCGACCTGTTAGGGCCTTTTGATATTTTCAGACCGAAAAAATTATCCCCCGAATTTACATTCACGAAAAACCTCGTTTTCCTATAAGAGCCCATGTTAAATTTTCCCACCACAGCCCCCCTTTGACGTAGTCCGATTGAGCTGAAATTTAGAGGATAAGCTTTCCTGGGGCCTGTTTTCCGAAAACCAAATATCAAATTTGTGGGGATTTGCTTGCGTCAAAAATAGATTCCATAGACTAAAATTAATTTAAAAATTGTCTCTTTGGTACATTGGTTGCTACTCCTGACTGTCAGGTGGAAGACCCGGGTTCGATTCCCCGTCAGAGGAAATTTTTTATATATTGAATTTAAAGTTTAAAAAAGAAACTCAGTTTCTTTTTTAAATCCAATCTATTAAACCCTTCGGCTCAACAGGCGTCTCCAGAAGAATATCACAGTCGTCCTTCAGGTTACAGGTAAGTCTCCACTGCTTTGATAACATGCCGTATACCCGCATGCTCGAAGACAAGTTGAAAAAAGAAAATCTTACTGTGCATTTGATTTGAGTATTCAGGAATTAAAAGCCTTAACACAAGAATCTTGAAGAGCAAGGGGTTTGGGGGGCGGCAGCCCCCCGACTTTAACTCCTGACACGATCAGCTAACAGTTAGTCAAGCAATAATAAGTAATAAACTGTACAAAAATGTGTAGAAATTATTTGAAAAAAAAACTACGTTTTCTAAAGAGTTAAAGAGGCATAGTCACAAGTTCGAACCTTAAAACGTACAGGGATTAGGAGGTACAGTTGGGGGGCTGCCGCCCCCTAAACCCCCGCTTTCGCAGCCTTTAAATAATTTTTTGTTTTAACTGAAAGTAAGGAGTGACATTAAAACTTAAAACGAACAGAAATTATTCCGTATATGAAAGGGGCTGTGCCCTCCTCAACACCTCGCTCTTTACGCTAAAGTTTTTATTGTTAAAAAAAAAGAGTTGTGAGAAAGTCAAACTTTAGCGTAAAGAACGAGGCGTTGAGGAGGGCACAGGCCCTTTCATATACGGAATAATTTCTGTTCGTTTTCAGTTTTAATGTCGCTCCTTACTTTCAGTTTAAAAAGCTTTTTTTTTATTTTGAAGGCTGCGAAAGCGGGGGGTTTGGGGGCGGGAGCCCCCCAACTGTACCTCCTAATCCCTGTACGTTTTAAGGTTCGAACTTGTGACTCAGCCTCTTTAACTCTTTAGAAAACTTAGTTTTTTTTCAAGTAATAACTATGTAGTGTCCATGACCAATCAAAACGTACCAGTGGAACGGTCGCATTAGAAAATATGGTCACGGAAGTTTGATAAGACCAGATGCGCGCGCTGGGAATGATAAGATGTGTGCGCTTGCAATGATATGATATCGGGGCCCTTGCAATGATAGGGTACCTGTGTGCCTGTAATGGTAGGGTACCTGTGACTTTGTAATGATATGCTACATGTGCGCTTGTAATGATAGGGCAAGATCTCCATTAATACTTGTCTAATACTTCAAATATTTATCCTTGTCAGCATTCAACACAATAACTTTATCATTTACACACACTTTTTTGGAATACTTCATCTTCTTTTTTTTCAATATGATGCAAGTGTTTATCCTTCGAATGTACAATAAATTCTGATTGAAAACATATAAAAAACTAGCTAATGTCAATGACCAACCAAAGAGTACCAGTGGGGCTGTTGCATAAGAAATAATTCCAAAACTATGTTCACCAAACATTGCATGTCATTTTTAAGACATGAAAAAATCTTAAAAAAATCAGTCTAAAAAAAAGATTGAGAATAAAAAATTACTAAGATTCGCCTCAAGGGCTAAGCTAGCAAATTACGCAAAGGCAGTTTTTATGCCCTTTTTAGTTCTCGTATTGCTTTTTACCGTCCCCTGAAGGTCATATTTCAAAACATTTCACAGATTGAATTCAATAGTTCAAGGATGGGTAGTAGGGAGGGGTGTTATTTAAAATTAATTTAAAAAACTTTCTCCGCAAAATAAATTTTTCAAAGAAAAGTAAAGAACTCTATTAAACAAAAAAAAAGCAAAAATAAAATCAAATAATCTACTAAGCGAGAAACTACCACAAATCAGCATCGATAAATAAATGAAACCCACAACGAACAGAAATTACAATAAATAACCGAGTCAAACTCAAAAACGAGCAAAAATTAACATAAGTTGGGCTCAAAACCCCTATGCCTTCCCAAAGCCATAACATAATTTGCACTTTACTGAAAAAAATATAATTTTCATTCGATGTGTTTGGGAGAATGGTGCACGTGAGAGGGTGGTTAGTTACACTCCAATCACTTTTGACTATTAAAAAGGGCACTAGCCCTCTCAATTTCCAATTGAATGAAGTTTTTTCACCCCTTTTAAAGTTTTCACGACAATGCTATCTATAAAAACCTCATATACCCCCAGGCCATAACTTACAACCTTTGCCCTGGGGACTCTGGGGAGTTTTTCATTATTAAAAGGGCACTAGCCCTTTCAATTTCCAATTGAATGAGTCCTTTTTGATGTTTTTACAACTACACTTTCTATAAAAATCTTACATGCCCCCAGGGCATAAATTACAACCTTTGCCCTGAGGGTTATGGGAGGGGGGAGGGGTTGTCATCCTTAAACACCTTATTTCCAAAATTTTCAACTACGTTGAATAAAATGGCTATCTAAAAGTTTTGATTGGATGTGGTTAGGGAAAAGGTGGGCGTGAGAGGGGGGTCAATCGACCTCAAATCACTTTTGGCTATTATAAAGGGTACTAGCCCTTTGGATTTCCGATAGAAAGAGCTCTTTTTCAAGTTTCTACGACAAAAATTTCAATAAAACTTAAATACCCCCAGGGTATAACCTAGGACTATTTCCCTGAAGACTGTGGGGGGAGTGTCCTGCTCAAAGATATAATTTCCCGAACTTTAAACTGCGTGAAACAAAATGGCTATCTCAAAATTTTTATTGGATGTGTTTTGGGAAATGGTGGGCATCAGAAGGGGGTTAGTTACCCTCAAATCACTTTTGACTATTAAAAAGGGCACTAACCCTTTGAATTTCCAATCAAATAAGCCCTTTTTCAAGTTTCTACGATAAAGCTTTCAATAAAAACCTTATATCCCCTAGGGTATAAATTATGTCCTGCTCAAATGTATAGTTTTCTGAACTTCAAAGTGCGCGGGACAAAATAGCGAACTAAAAATTTTTATGGGATGTGTCTGGGGAAAGGGTGGGCGTCGAATTGGGGCTAGTTGCCTTCCAATAACTTTTGACTATTAAAAAGCGTACTAGCCCTTTCAATTTCCAATCGAATGAGCACTTTTTGAAGTTTCTACGACAAGGCGTTCCATAAAAACCTTATATGCCCCCAGGGCATAACTTACAACCCTTGCCCTGAGGGCTGTTGGGGAGTGTCCTCCTCAAAAACATAATTTCTATCTGGGAATCAACGACGCTGAACAAAATAGCTATCTAAAAATTTTGATTGGATGTGTTTGGAGAAAAGGTGGGCGTGGGAGGGGGGTTAGTTTCCCTCCAATCACTTTCAACTATTAAAAAGAGCACTACACCTTTGAATTATCATTCGAATGATCCCTTTTTCGAGTTTCTAAGGAAAAGATTTCAACAAAAACTTATATACTCCCAGGACATAACTGATAACCCTTGCCCTGAAGACTGTGGGGGAAGTGTCCTGCTAAAAGGTATAATTTCTTGAACTTTAAACTGCGTGGAACAAAATGGCTATCTCAAAATTTTGATTGGATGTGTTTGGGGAAAAAATGGGTGCGGAAGGGGTGTTAGTTGCCTTCCAATCACTTTCGACTATTAAAAAGGGCACTAGCCATTTCCAATCGAATGAGCCCTTTTTGAAGTTTCTACGACAACACCTTCTATAAAAACCATTTTTGCCCCCAAGACATAACTTACAACTCTTGCCCTGAGGGCTGTGGGAGGGGGGTTGTAATCCTCAGAAACCTAATTTTCAGAACTTACAACTACGTTGAATAAAACTGCTACCTCAAAACTTTAATTGGATGTGCTTGGGGAAAAGGTGGGCGTGAGCGGGGAGTTAGTTGCCCTCAATTCACTTTCGACTATTAAGAAAGGCACTAGCCCTTTGACTTTCCAACCGAATGAGCCTTTTTTGAAGTTTCTACGACAAAACCTTCTATAAAAACCTTATATGTCCCCAGGGCTTAACTTACAACCCTTGCCCTGAAAACTGTGTGGGAGTGTCCTCCTCAAAAAACATAATTTCTATCTTGAAATCAACTACGCTGAACAAAATGGTTATCTCAAAATTTTGATTGGATGTGTTCCGGGAAATGGTGGGCGTGGACGGGGTGTTAGTTGCCTTCTATTCACTTTCGACTATTAAAAGGGTACAAGTCACTAAAATATCCAATTGAATGAGCCCTTTTCGAAGTTTCTACGACAACTTCTTTGATACGAAGTGCCCTGATCTAATGGAAAAATAATAAATAATATATTGTGCCAACATCATTCTTATATGCCCCCGGGGCATATTTTAAAACCCTTGCCCTGAGGGTTGTGGGGGAGTGCCCTCCTCAAAAACATATTTTCTATCTGGAAACCAACTACGCTGAACAAAATGGCTATCTCAAAATTTTGATAGGATGTGTTTGGGGGAGTGATAGGCACGGGGGGCTAGTTGCCCTCCAATCACTTTTGACTATTAAATAGGGCACTAGCCACTCCGACTTCCAATCGACTGAACCCTTTTTGAAGTTTCTACGACAACTCCTTCGATACGAAGTAGGCTGCCCTGGTATGGAAAAAAATACATTGAGCCAACATCATTCCTTACTTAGGTAGCGTGATTGCGCTGCCTAGGAAACTAAAGATGATATATGATATACAAACACATATAACATAGTGTCAATATAAAATTCTATGGGCGTTGTCGGACGTATTACAATTTTTGGGGATCGAAACTGGTTTCATTAACCATCAAAAGAATATACCTATTCAGTATGCATATCAAATCATCGTGGTATGGATATTCTCAGGACAATGCCAAAAATGGAACCCGAGAACAGATCACTGTTAAAACTTACCAAAAATCCAATTGGTGAATCAATTGTGCAAATAACTTGTTAAAATTTTGTGACACTTAACATCAATTGGTTAACGTCCCGAAAACATTACATTGAAGGCATTCGAATATATTTCTAAAATCATGATTTCATTAAGGACTTGGTGGCTCAGTCGAGTAACGTGTTGTTCTTTTACCGAAGGGGATCAGTGGTCTCATGTGCGATTCATACCTCAGACATGAATTTAATAAAATCAATGGAAAACTGCTTAGAAGCTAAAACATGTATCGATATAAAAGAAAACATGACACCATCTATTAATATAGTAACTATATCGCCATCCATGTCTTTGACTATGAAGTCCGCAGGATTGGAAGAATGGATGTTAAACCTTCTTCTTGATAAAATTAATACCTGGTCGGTTGTAGTCATAATAATTTTTCAATAAAAAATAATAAATAATCGACTCGATACCATTAGAGTACGAAAAGATCTCTACCAATTCTATATTAGAATCCATAACAAAACTATGCTTATTAGATACTTTTTTAATTCAAATTCACTTCAAATATTGAACGAAATACTTGGCAAACGAATCAGAAATTTTTCTGTCAAAGATCGCATTAGCAATAAGCCCGCTTGAAATGTTGGCACTGCTAGTGAAAAAATTCCCTGAATTCTTATCGCAGAAATTGAGATAAGAATTAGCGCTTGAAACGATGTCCTATATACCCGCTCGGAGCAATAGCATTCCTTTTGTTGAGAATAATTGTTTCCAGGATTATTTTATGGCTCTTGTTAAATGCAGAGAGGATATAAGGGATTAGCAACTCGTCAAAGTAATGCCCTTATGTGTGTGATTTAAGTAGTACCCTATGTGTGTCGTTAAAGTAATGCCCTATGTGTGTCGTAGAAATGATTAACTATGTGTGTCGCACCTTATATTGACACCATACTATTTCCGTTAATAAATTGAGATTTAATTGAATGACGCTCTCAGCCCTTTGCTGATCACACTGAGGTGTCACTACTACTAACAACTCTGCGCAATACCAAGCCACCTGAGGCCAACACAGATATGCTCGCTCCTCCTTCATTCGAATCTATTCAAAGCCTCTCTCCTTTTACCGTCCCGGGAAGCTCCCATTTCCCTTCAATCTTTCCTTATAACATCCTCCCACCCCAACCGTAGACAACCCGCTTTCCGTTTAGCCCTAGATGGTTTGCCGATAAAAGGACAATCTTCCGCAAACATTCTTCATCCACAGAACTTGCCCTAGTCATCTCCAACTTTCTAACATTATAGCCCTAGAAAGTGGGATTGAACCACACTTTTCGTACAGCTTACTGTTTGAAATACGGCTACTCAGCCAGGTACCCAGAACAATTCGTGGGAAATTTCTCTAGAAAACTTCTAGCAAATCTTTATTCACTTTTCGGAGCGCCGATGATTCTGAGCCATATTTGACCTCTGTCATCACTTTAGCTTCCAATATTCTAATCTTGGTTTCCAGACTTATCTTCTTATTCTTCGAAACATTTTTTCAACTATGAAAAAACATGCTAAGCCTTTGATATTCTACTTATAACACCTTCACTGCTCCCACAATGTTTACTAATACTAATACTAAGTTAACTGAGACTGTCCATCTGATCAACCTTTTCTTTATTAAACGTAACCTTTTCATCTCTATTACTTCTAGCCTTAGCGACTTAGTCTTCTTGACATTAATTTTCAAACCTAATCTAGCACCTTGAACTCGCAAAACTTCTAAAAGTTCATTCATTTTTCTCATATTTTCATTTAGAATGCTTAAATCATCAGCATTAATTTATGCCCAGGAAATTTTTTCCTCTTCTTTTGATTTCGTGTTCTCCCTTTGCCTTTCCTTTGCTCCTCAAGATAAAGTCCATCAAAATGATCCACATAAAATGGAATAGACCACATTCCTCCTGAACTCCTGATTTAATTCTAAACCAGCTGCTAACCTTATTTCCTACCTTAACAGCATCAGTGTTATTCTTGTACATAGCACTAATCACTGTAATGTATTTGTCTTGTATACCATACAAGAACAAGACCTTCGCTAAAGCCCTTCTATCAACAGAATCGAACCCTTTCTCTTGATCTATAAAATAGAGGACCAAAGATGTTTTATAGCTCAGGCACTTCTCAATTAACCTAAGAGTGAGAAATTGGTCGACACATCCTCTACCCTTTCTAAACCAGGACTGTTCTTCTCTTTTAACTTTTTCCACACCATTTCTCAGTCTAAAAATTATCATATTACTAGGTAATTTGCTACCTACAGAGACCAGGCACTGTATATTTACTACACTCACTCTTCGCACCTTTCTTGTGCAGTGATTTAATAAAGGTTCTCATAAAATTGCTAGGTACTTCCCCTTAAAAAAAATCGTATTCATGATCATCAATGCCTTATTTCCAACCTCAGAGCAACCTTATTTAAGAAAGCCATAGCATCAGCACCTTGGGCCTTATTATTTTTTAATCCTCTTAATACTGTCGCTAATTCTTCTTCACAAGACAAATCTTCCTTCAGATTTAAGGTATCACAAACATTTTTATTTTCCTCTATATGTTTTCCTGCAACTCTATCTCGGTTTAACACATTCTCAAAATGTTCTGTCCATTCCTCTTTAACTGTTTCCTTATCACTAATTAAGGCCCCTTTCATATCTTTAACTATTATGCCGTCTAGGTGCATCATCCAGATCCTCGGCAATTTTATCCATGGCTTCCAATTAACACCTCCTTAGTTCATATTTTAATGCTTTCTCCTCTTTCTTTACATTCCTCTGGTTTTTATATGATGTATCACTCAGATAATTCTTGCATAAGGCCCTTCTCCTCCCTATTAAATATAAAGCTTTTTTGCTAATATTCCTAGCTGCGCTTCTAATTTTCTTCTTTAAGACACATCAGCAACTTCACAAAATGGTTTTCTAAAATTAATCGCTCCATCTTCCACGTTGTCAAAATTTTAAACTCTCCTGTTTAGTATTCAACTATTCCTGATTTTTTTCCCAAATTTTCATCCTGGAGTCTACCAAAATCATAGCTTCTCGGGAGGTAGATAGCTACCCTTCAGAAATTTTAGCCTTAAATTAACCCTAGACACAACTTGATTGTGATCTTTACTTTTAACAACAATAACAGAACTCCTATAAATCTTTGATTGACAAAAACACATGACAAATAAATTTCTAAACTGGTTGACGGAGAACTGGGCTCGATGTGTCGGCCATAAACACATATAAGAAAATGCCGAAATAACAAATACAAGATATAAAAACAAGAACAAAAAAACATACAAGGTAGGAGATAACAGAGGAGGCCACCCCAGCGCGAGAATACCACAAAACAATTCATACTAATACTAAATATTCATCAATCCCAACATCCAGACAAAGAACCATTTTTGAAATATGTTTTTTCAAAGAAGAACTGTTTTTGAAACTTGGGAACATTTCTACTAAATTAAGTTTATTTACAATATAAGGAATCTGGTATCTGATTGAGAATCTAGCTCTTTCTGATTTAATTGGAGGAAGGCGATACTTCTCGGAGTGGACTTGGTGGGCAGGAGAAATGGGAGTCTCAATTATACCCAAATCATGAAAATAATTTGTTGAATATTGAATATCATAATACCACATTGCTGTATCCAGGTCTTTCAGTTGTTTAAGATTAAGTATATTGAGAAGACCATAGAAAGGTTGGGTTTCCGAGAGTTTTTGAAGCCTCATTGGGTGATAAACAATAGAACCCAGAATTCTAATCGCCTTATTTTTGATTATCTGAAGAGGTTGCAGATGGACCCTAAATGTGTTGAGATAGATTACAGGGCAATAATTTAGTTATGATTAAATTAGAGAATGGTATAAAATTTTAAGGATGGAAAAATGAAACAAATGTTTCAATTTATGAAGACAACCTAAGTTATGGGCAAGTTTCAATCTCAAATATTCAGAATGTTTACAGAAGGATAAAAGCTCATCGAGAATAATCCCAAGATAACGAAATGAATTTACTCTTTTTATCCTACTTTGATTTACAATTAACTCTTCTATGGTAATTTTATTTACTATCTGCTATGACCGCCCAAAAATCATGAATTTAGTTATAGAAAAAGTCAGAGCTAGGTAGTTACATGCAAACCATTTATTCAATGATTTCATTTCTATCACCATTTTCTCAACCAACAAAGATGGGGTTTTAGCTTTTATTGTTACCGCCGTATCATCTGAAAAAATTACTGCTAAGCTGCTATCTTGGGGTAAACACATCGGAAGGTCATTTATATAAATAAAAAATAGTAATGGTCCTAATATTGATCCCTGGGGGACTCCAATATCTTCAATAACCATATAGCTTAACAGGTGCCTATTTATTTCTACCTGAATTTTTCGACCATGCAGGTAAGATTTTATTAGATCTAGGCCTTTACCTCGAATACCTGTGTTGTTAATTTTCTCCAGCAAAATTCTGTGGTTTAGAGTATCAAATGCCTTTTTTATCATAGGCAGCGCAATAGCGCTGCCTAAGTAAAGAACGATGTTGGCACAATGTGGTATTATTTTTTTGCTCTCTTTTTTCCATACTAGGGCACTTCGTATCGAAGGAGTTGTCGTAGAATCTTCAAAAAGGGCTCATTTGTTTGGAAATTGCAGTGGCCTGTGCCCTTTCCAATAGTCGAAAGTGATTGGAAGGCAGATAACACCCCTTCCATGGTCAAGATTTCCCCAAACACATCCAATCAAAAATTTTGAGATTTTGAGCCATTATGTTCAGCGTAGTTGATTTCCAGATAGAAAACATGTTTTTGAGGAGCTCACTTCCCCAAAAACCTCAGGGCAAGGGTTTTAAGTTATGAACCGGGGGGCATATTAGAACGATGTTGGCACATTGTATTATTTTTTTTCTTTAGACCAATAAACTTCACATCGAAGAAGTGGTCGTAGAAACTTCGAAAAGGGCTCATTCAATTACAAATTGGAGTGGCTTGTGCCCTTTTTAATAGTCGAAAGTGATTGGAAGGCAACTAACAACCCTTCCACGCCCTCCATTTCCTGAAACATTTCCAATCAAAATTCTGTGATAGCCATTTTGTTCAGCGTAGTTGATTTCTAGATAGAAATTAAGTTTTTGAGGAGGATACTCCCCAAAAGCAATCAGGGCTAGGGTTTTAAGTTATGCCCTGGGGGCACATAAGATTTTATAGAAGGTGTTGTCTTAGAAACCCCAAATAAGGCTCATTCGATTGGAAACTCAAAGGGCTAGTGCCCTTTTTAATAGTCGAAAGTGATTGGAGAGCAACTCACGCCCACCTTTCCCCCAAACCTATCCAATCAAAATTTTGAATTGCCATTTTATTCAACGTAGTTTTAACTTTTGGAAAATAGGTCTTTGAGGATAACAACCCCCACAGCCCTCAGGGCAAGGGTTGTAAGTTATGCCCTGGGGGCATATAAGGTTTTTATAGAGCGCGTTGTCGTAGAAACTTCAAAAAGGGCTCATTTGATTGGAAATTGAAATGAATAGTTACCTTTTTAATAGTCGAAAGTGATTGGAAGGCAACTAACCCCCCTTCCACGTCCAACATTTCCCCAAACACATCCAATCAATATTTTGAGATAGCCATTTTGTTCCACGCTGTTTAAAGTTCAGGAAATTGAAATTTTGAGCAGGGTACTTCCCTACAGTCTTCACGGCAAGGGTTATAAGTTATGCCCTGGTGGCATATAAGGTTTTTATTGAAATCTTTGTCGTAGAAACTTAAAAAAAGGCTCATTTGATTGGAAATTCAAAGGGCTAGTGCCCTTTATAATAGTCGAATGTGAATTAAGGGCAACTAACCCCCCTATCACGCCCACCTTTTCCCCAAACACATCCAATCAAAATTTTTAGATAGCCATTTTATTCAACGTAGTTGAAAGTTTTCAAAACTAGGTCTTTAAGGATGAATTCAATTGGAAATTGAAAGGGCTAATGCCTTTTTTAATAGTTGAAAGTGATTGGAGAGCGACTCAGGCCCCTCTCACGCCCACCATTTTCCAAAACACATCTAATCAAAATTTCGAGATATCGATTTTGTTCAAAGTCGTTGAAAGTTCTGGAAATTAGGTCTTTTAGGATGATAGCCCTGTAAGAGCCCTTAGTGCAAGGGTTGTAAGTTGTGCCCTGGGGCATATAAGGTTTATATAGAAAGTTGTTGCAGAAGTTTCAAAAAGTGTTCATTTGATTGGAAATTGAAATTGCCCTTTTTAATAGTCGAAAGTGAGTGGAGTGTAATTAAGCCCCTTTCAAACCCACAATTTCCCCAAAAACATTCAATAAAATTTTATGGATACCCATTTTGTCCAACGTAGTTAAAAGTTCTGGGAATTATGTATCTAAAGATGATAAACCCCTCAGAGCCCCCAGGGCAAAGATTGTAAGTTATGCCCTGGTGGTATGTAAGGTTTTAATACATAGAGTTGTTGTAAAACTTCAAAAGGGGCTCATTCAAATGGAAATTGAGAGGGCTAGTGCCCTTTTTAATAGTCAAAAGTGATGGGAGGGTAACTAGCCCCCCTCCCACTCCCACATTTCCTCCAAACACATCCAATGAAAATCGTCAGATAGCCATTTTATTCAACGTAGTAGAAAGTTCTTGAAATTGGGTCTTTGAGAATGACAACCCCCCCCCCGCAGCCCTCAGGGCAAGGGTTGTAAGTTTTGCCCTGGGGACATATAAGGTTTTTATTGAAAGTGTTGTCCTAGAAACTTCAAAAGGGTTCATTTGATTGGAAGTTGAAAAGGCTAATGTAATTTTTAATAGTTGAAATTGATTGGAGAGAAGCTAACGCCCCTCTGACGCCCACCATTTCTCCAAACACATCCAATCAAAATTTGCAGATAGCCCATTTGTTTAACGTAGTTGAAAGTGCTGGAAATTAGATCTTAGACGATGACGACCACCCTAACAGCCCTTAGGGTAAAGGTTGTAATTTATGCCCTGGGGGCATATAATGTGTTTATAGAAAGCACTGTCATCTCAAAAAGGGCTCATTCGATTGGAAGTCGAAAGGCCTAGTGCCCTTTTTAATAGCCGAAAATGATTGGAAGGCTTGGTATTTTTATAGTAAAGATCGATATGGGTATAATGTATTATTTTTTGTTGTTGTTGTTTAAACCAGGGCACTTTGTATTGAAGGAGTTGTCGTGGGAACTTCGAAAAGGGCTCGTTCAATTGAAAATAAAAAGGGCTGATTCCGTTTTTAATAGTCGAAAGCGATTGGAGGGCAACTAATACCCCTCCCACACCCTCCCTCCCATTTGCCCATTATGTTTAAAAACTAAATGTTGGCTTAAGATTAAATAAAAATGCACTGTGTTAATGCTAATTCCCATTAATACATCTCAGTAGTATCCCAAGAACGTCTGTCGGTATTATGTTCAAACTTTCGGGGCTACTTCTGCTCTTAAAATTTAAACAAATCAAAATAGCGTAACAGCATCCAAGCTATCAAAGAAAGTAAACAGATTTTCTTGCAAATGGTATCAAGTTTTCCATTTCAGGTCACCTAGAGGAGGTATGAAACTAAGTTAAACAGTAATATTTGTGTCCAGATTTTTAAAAGGGTGTATGTTGTTAAAATTTGCTGAAAATTTTTCTCCAGTATACAAATAGCAGGCAAACTATAACGCCTTATAAAAACAAAAAAATTTAAAGTATCATTTTCTTTTTCCCTGAAAAGACTATGTCAATATAAAACGAATAGAAATTAATTAAAAAAAACTTTTTCCACAAAATAAGTTTTTCAAGGAAAAGTAAAAAACTCCATTAATCAAAAAATGAGCAAAAATAAAATCCAATATTCTACCAAGCGTGAAACTACCATAAATCACCATCTATAAATAAATGAAACCAAAAAGGAACAGAAATTACAATAAATAATCGAGTCAAACTCAAAACGAGCAGAAATTAACATAAGTTGGGTTCAAAACCCCTATTCCTTCCTAAGGCTAGAACAAAATTTGCACTTTACTGAAAAAAATAAAAATGAATGTGTATTGTCAGTTTAATATACATATACTGATATTTAGTAATCAAAATGTTAATATTATTTAATTTATTAAAGCTATAAAAGTAAAAACATTTATATTTTTTTCAGCAAAGGGCAAATTTTGTTTTAGCCTTGGGAAGGCATAGGGATTTTGAGCCCAGATTATGTTAATTTCTGCTCGTTTTGAGTTTGACTCGGTTATTTATTACTGAGTTTATTATATTTAATTTTTAGTATTTGGTAATACTCATCTATCAACAAGAGTTGTAATCATGCACAGCCAATTTCAGGCCTTTTACCTCTGACTTATTATATATTCATGCCTGTAAATATCAGGCTATTATGGAGCCATTTTTCACCGGCTATTCAGTAATCCTCAAAAAAATACTCTGGAAATATAGGAAATATAAATTGCCTGTAAATATTATGCTATTTTGGAGCCAGTATTCACCGGCTATTCAGTAATTCTGAAATAAATTCTCTGGAAATATAGGAATGAAATAAACATTAATATTTTCTTATGACAGTATCCAATATCCAATAAAATTATATTAACATGTCATGATTTCTAAATGTCTTTAAGTTTTAGCCTTGCTCTTTAGATTTGAACTAATAAATTCAATTATCAAAAAAATCATTTGAATAAAGAGAATTTTTTTTTACCTGATTTCCAGCAGATAATTTTAATTGTTTCAAGACACATTAAACACCGTAGAAGACTTAATTTTGTTTTAAACAAATTAAAACTAATATTGATTAAAGACTAAGAACTTGATAGGAATGAACGAAATAAATAGAGAAAAACTTAAAAATGGGGGAAAACTGAAAACTTAAATAGAATACATACATCTTATACGACTTATCGGTGATGAAAACCAACATTGACTATTGGTATGAAACAGCGCAAATACTCCGTCACTCCCGTATAATCCAGGGGGACTAGTCAAACAAACTTAATAAAAGCAACGATTTTTTTATTCAATGTAAAAGTATTATGAATCATTAGAAAGTAAAACAAACAGAAATCTTTCTACAATTAAAAGACTTTGGAACCCCTTGCACCTCCCTCCCCACTCGACGGACTCAAAATTGATCTGTGCTTTTTCTTGCAACAATTTCGTTAATATTCTAGAATTCCCTAATACCTTAAATTCTTCAGTCGCTTCAACTTTTCGTTTTTTAAGTTAGGTTTCTGCAAGCCAACTTTTTAGGCTTCCAAAAGGCAGCTATAGGATGAAAATAATAATAAACACTAGAAAAGACACAAGAAACGTTTTCGTATTAATTTTCTTGATTATGTCTGCAGTTCTTAAGCCTAAGGGGAAACTTCCTGAGTTAATTGATCAGTTTTTGAGAATTTTAATATTCATTGGTACTATTGAATCTTAGAACTCTCAGAAAAAAGGTGTTTGGTTTATTGGCAAAAGTCATTTGAATGATGTTTTGGTGGATTATATGGATCTCAATAAGATTTGTGTAATGATCTTCTCATATAGATGACATTCCATATAGATGATTTCAACTGAGCGTTGAAAATTACAATGTTCTAATTCATAATAGTACATTAATAATACGGAAAAAAAATGCCCGAACCAGGAAAAAATTGATAAAGTAATGCTTTCTTCACCATCCGGACCAAAAAAAGCACTGAACAATATATCCAGAATCCTCATCTCTAACCCGTTTCGAATTTTTTTTTCGCTATTTTTGTTACATTTATTTTTATTTTTCATGAAAAAATGAAATGTCACGAAATGAGTGATTGATACGTCTATCTGTATCAAGTTTGAGAGCTGAAACCGTTTCTGACGTTAGTTTTTTCTTATAAACGTCAAATAAAATGCAAAAATCCATTTTTAGTAAAAAAAATGCAAAATTTTGCTATTTTTGGCAAAAAAACTAAGTTATAACCATGATATCTTTTTTGTGTATGTGTTTTTTTTTTGTCCTTTTTTTTGTCTTTTTTCAGTATACATCCAGATCTTTTCAAACTAGCGTGATTACATTTACACACGTCCTCAACGCCATCTTGTGGCGACCGAGCTGTAGTCTTATCACTTATACAAATAGAAAGTTATCTCCGCTCCGGATCGTACAAAACATCTCATTCAGGTTTGTAGTTTATTGATATAAATGCTAGGGTAGGTTATTTCCTATCAAACTTATAAATCAGCTGAATTACACAGCTTTAATTAGGACATGGCCTGCATCAACAAAACTTCTTCTCTGCATACTCCTCTTCATAGACCAATCCGAAGCAGTGGTATTGACCGAGAAAGGAGCCAAAGCAATCAACGAAGCAAGTAAAAAAAGAGGTGTTGATGTTTGTCTTCAGCCTGGAAGGCAAGTGCATGTTACCTGACGTAAAGCCTTCACTGACAAGAGAGGTCTGTCGAAAGTCGAGAATGAAAAACGACATGCTGCACTAAAAAAGATAAAGGCCGAGAAATCGTTACTACAGTCCCGAACCCCCAGCTTTAACTTTCGAGAGTGTTGCTGGTTTTTGGAGACCTCCGAGTCACTCATAGGAATGGTCATGAGTGGTACACAGTACGAAGTCAAGACTTTGAAAAAAAACGAAGGCTGTCTGCAAAAGCCGCGAGGACGAAAGGTCAAACAACGTCTTTCGTCGAAAATGTGCTGAGTCAGATCTCCGTATGGTAGATGCCATTTACCACATAGCCTGTGCTTCTATGTTTCGTGGTAACAGAGGCATTCCTGCAAGGTTCAAAACACATGAAATTGGTGAGATCCTAATGGTTATAGAGCCGGAGAAAAAAGATCCAGGGGGAGACCGGATGAAAAGGGGAGACCGGATGACCAGATAAAGCAGGAAGCTTTTTTGAAAGTGGCTGCTTTTTTCGAAGAAAACGATGAAGAACAAATGATAATTTACGATCTAGTCAGTAAGATGGACGAGTACCTGAACGACGCCAACGTCGAACCCTATTGTAATAAGTACATGAAAAGGTGTGGTAAAGCTTTCTAATTTAGTTAATTATGAATTTAGTAAAAATGTATTAAGACGCAAATACAAAGTTTAGAAATACCAATTTTTATTAAGATAAGGAAAATATCCTACCAAGTTTCTGCTTAACGGGAAATTGAGAAATCACCACTTCCTAGCTATTGCGTCGGCTGGTTAAAAGGAAGGTGTGGCTGATAAAAATGTATAAAAGATACATTTTATGGTAAGGGGTAGACTGATACTAACTTTATGCCGGACTGACCTCTGGTCCGTTATTTTTAGAAATACCTTGGAATTTTGTCGGATCATTGTAAGTGTCTAAGTATCCTATTATGTATTATTGTAGTTTTCCGAGATTTGTGGTCTACTTAGGACAGCCAGTCCCAGTAGAAAATATATATCTAGTATTATTATATGTTAATTGAATAAAAGTATTGTTTTATAGCCAACCTCTCTACAATCTACATTTAGCCCCTCGAATATAACCAGCTGGTACGCCTCATTAGTCCGGTCATAGCCTAAGGCCCGCTAACAAAGTTTAATTACCTTAGGGCCATAGTTTATCTCCCCTATAAAGGGAGAAAAAAGGCATCTACAAGTACATCACCCAGATACCCTAAAATACACTTTACAACAACTGGTGGCCGTTGGAAAAACTGGGTAAAGAGGGCTAGATAAAAATAGTAGATTGAAATAAAATGGCTTTACCAGAGGAAAAAATTACTTCTCTATCAACAGTACTTGAAATTGCAAAAATTTTACCAGAATACGCGGGGAATTCAGACGTAGATGAGTTTATCGAAAAATTGAAAATTTTCGACGAACTAACTGAAGCGTTTGAGGATAAGGTCAAAGAGCAATGCGTTGCAGCTAGATTAAAGGGAAGCGCCCTTAAACATTTTTAGGCAATTAAGGAAAAAGAGCCCAAGGACATCAGTACTCTAATTGAATCTAGTATCAGGGAATATGCAAACAAAATTTGTAGATCCGTGTGTTTACAATCAGAGAAAGGCGGAAATGACGAGACAGTACAGAAAGTACAACTACATAATTTTACCTTAGGGTTACCAAAAAAGTTATTAAGACTAATATTATCATGAAAACCTGAAAATTTAGAGCAAGCTATAATACTAGTCGAAAAAGAGGTAAAAATTGACGAGGCTATAAAGAGGTTTGATCAGATGTCAATAAATAACACAGGAGCCCAAGGAAGTAAAAAATATGAAGGGGGACAGAAAAGGATGAGCTTTGAGAGCCAAATCGTGAACCAAAAAGGCACAAGGAAGGCCAAACCTTCCCATCATGGACTGACCCCTCCCCATTTGACGACCAATCCCATGGTATTAGATCCCTAATGACTTGGAATACCAAGTATTATGGACACCCACCTCCTACTCCCGAGGAAAATTATAGAGCCAATGGTGGCAGATCAAGAATATATATAAATAGGTATAGACCCCATGAGGAAGGGCAAATTACCAAGCAATATAGGAAAATAATCAATTGCTATTATTGTGGTAAACCAAATCACTATGCGACAGACTGCTGGCATAGAATACCCAAAGAAGACCAGAAGTACAAGACAAAACACCAGTTCAGAACGCAGGGGGGAAGAAACTTAGGAAGGCAGGAAACAAATAATACTTGGCAAACACTTAATAATATTCCTGAATTTAGGCCTAGGAGGCAAACGGTTAACAATACCCAGGGTCAAAGTAGTAACGCTGAGGAAAACCGGGATAACCCCAGAAATTTTTGGCCAAACAGTGGGCATTTAAACGGAGAAACCAGCCTGTAAGGGTCGACAGAGCTGTTTCCTTACAAAGACCCCTATATAGTTTAGAATGTTGCGATACAAAAGCAAATAATAATAATCTACCGATTTTACGTTGTTTTAAGATTGAGTGTTTTCAAACTTTACCATGTCTACTAGATACAGGTTCATCTAAATCATTAATTCGAGAGGAAGTTTTTAAAAGGTTTCCTCCTAGTGTCAAAAATCGCGTAAGCAGATGCCAGAATACCCTGACATCAGTGACAGGGCAGAGGCTGACAATCTTGGGAGAATGTCCATTAAAATTTAGTACAGGAGATAAAGAAATAACAGTAACAGTAATAATATGCAAGCAGCTACCATTTCCCTGTATTCTAGGAGAAGATGCCATCAGAAAATATGGGATCGTATGGGAACCCATATCTGATACAATAGCCATAAACCAGGCAAAGGAAAATAATAGGCAAATTTGCGTAACAACAGATAACGAAAGTGACGATTCGAATTATAACCTAAAAATAAGCGGAAAAATCACAATAGAAGGGGGAACGACAGCTCAAGTTCTAGCGACATTAAATATAAAAGAAGGAAAGGTTAAAACAATGGACGCCATGATAGGTGGATACACCATAAAAGAATACCCCATGATTTTCGTGGAAAATCAAGTTATAAAAATTGAAAATGGCACAGCACGATTAAAACTATCCAGTCTAAGTAATAATAAAGTAAGACTGAACCAGATAGAACTTGGATCAGTGGAAAAGATTTCAAATTCAGAAATAAAATCTCTAAACAGTCCAGAATTACCTTGGAATTTTGTCGGATCATTGTAAGTGTCTAAGTATCCTATTATATATTATTGTAGTTTTATGAGATTTGTGGTCTACTTAGGACAGCCAGTCCCAGTAGAAACTATATATCTAGTTTACCGAGTTTACCGAAAAATTAAAAATTTTCGACGAACTAACTGAAGCGTTTGAGGATAAGGTCAAAGAGCAATGCGTTGCAGCCAGATTAAAGGGAAGCGCCCTTAAACATTTTTAGGCGATTAAGGAAAAAAGAGCCCAAGGACATCAGTACTCTAATTGAATCTAGTATCAGGGAATATGCAAACAAAATTTGTAGATCCGTGTGTTTACAATTAGAGAAAGGCGGAAATAACGAGACAGTACAGAAAGTACAACTACATACTTTTACCCAAGGGTTACCAAAAAAGTTATTAAGACTAATATTATATGGGAAACCTGAAAATTTAGAGCAGGCTATAATACTAGTCGAAACAGAGGTAGAAATTGACGAGGCTATGAAAAGGTTTTATCAGATGTCAATAAATAACACAGGAACCCAAGAAAGTATAAAATATTAAGGTGAACAGAAAAGAGTGAACTTTGAGGAGCCAAATCGTGAACCAAAAAGGCACAAGGAAGGCCAAACCTTCCCACCATGGACTGACCCCTCCCATTTTACGACCAATCCCATGGTATTAGATCCTTAATGACTTGGAATACCAAGTATTATTGACACCCACCTCCTCCTCTCGAGGAAAATTATAGAGCAAATGGTGGCAGGTGAAGAATATATAGAAATAGGTATAGACCCCATGAGGAAGGGCAAATCAACAAGCAATATAGGAAAAGATTCAATTGTTATTATTGTGGCAAACCAAATCACTATGTGGCAGATTGCTGGCATAAAATACCCAAAGAAGGCCAGAAGTACAAGACAAAACACCAGTTCAGAACGCAGGGGGGAAGAAACTTAGGAAGGCAGGAAACAAATAATACTTGGCAAACACTTAATAATATTCCTGAATTTAGGCCTAGGAGGCAAACGGTTAACAATACCCAGGGTCAAAGTAGCAACGCTGAAGAAAACTGGGATAACGCCAGAATTTTTTGGCCAAACAGTGGGCATTTAAACGGAGAAACCAGCCTGTAAGGGTCGACAGAGCTGTTTCCTTACAAACACCCCTATATAGTTTAGAATGCTGCGATACAAAAGCTATTAATAATAGTCTACCGATTTTGCGTTGTTTTAAAATTGAGTGTTTTCAGAATTTACCATGTTTACTAGATACAGGTCCATCTAAATAATTAATTCGAGAGGAAGTTTTTAAGAGGTTTCCTCCTAGTGTCAAAAATCGCGTGAGCAGATTCCAGAATACCCTGACATCAGTGACAGGGCACAAGCTGACAATTTTGGGAAAATGTCCATTAAAATTTAGCACAGGAGATAAAGAAATAACCGTAACAGTGATAATATGCAAGCAGCTACCATTTCCTTGTATTCTAGGAGTAGATGCCATCAGAAAATATGGGCTCGTATGGGAACCCATATCTGATACAATAGCCATAAACCAGGCAAAGGAAAATAATAGGCAAATTTGCGTAACAACAGATAAAAAAAGTGAAGATTCGAATTATAACCTAAAACTAAACTGAAAAATTACCATAGAAGGGAGGAAGACAGCTCAATTTCTAGTGACATTAAGTGCAAAAGAAGGAAAGGTTAAAACAATGGACGCCATGATAGGAGGATACACCATAAAAGAATACCCCATGATTTTCGTCGAAAATCAAGTTATAAAGAATGATAATGGCATAGCATGCTTAAACTATAAAATTTAAGTAATTATAAAGTAAAGCGGAACCAGATAGAAATTAGATCAGTGGAAAAGATTTCAAATTCAGAATTAAAATCTCTAAACAGTTCAGAATTAGGCGTAAATTTCACTAGCCACGAACAATTATCCTCAATAAAACCGCAACCACAAGAAAAGTATGGAATGTCGCAAACGGATTTTTCGCAGCAATTTGATTTAATTCATTTACCGGAAAACGTAAAGACTAGGGTGGAAAATATTCTTTGGGATTTCAAATGGACTTTTGCAAGACACAAAGCGAATTACGGATTAACTCACTTAATCAAGCACAAGATATCAATAGAGGGCCTTTCAATCAAAAAATTACCGTATAAAACACCTTTTCATTTAAAACCATGGCTAGAAAGCCAAATAAGGGAAATGGAAGATCAAGGAATAATTAAAGAAAGTATTAGCGATTGATGTTTTCCACTAGTATTAGTCAGGAAAAAGATAACACCTGGAGGTTATGTATATATTTTAGATCACTAAATGCCGTCATAGTTAGGAATGGGACGAAGTTACCAAGAATTGATATAACATGAGATTTGTTGAGAGGCTAAAAACATTAAAAAAGTTTTGACATAATAGAACGGAACTGGAAAATTATTATAGAAAAAAAAATAAAGACTAAAGCACCGGTAATCATAAATAATCGAAGAACGTTCACATTTGAACATATGCATTTTGGATTATCATTTAGTCCAAACTGTTTTAGTCGACATATGAATTTGGTGTTAAAAGATAACGAACCAGGAAGGAAAAAAGATACCTTGTCTTACTTAGATGATGTAATTTTGTTTAACGAAAACCTGGAAGACCACTTGGTCGGACGTAGAAAAATACTGGAAAAGTTTAAAAAAGCAGGCTTAAAATTAAAACCAGAAAAGTTAAAAATAGTAGTAGCAAAATTAGTTTTTCTTGGACACCTGATAAATCAAGGTACCATTTCACCAAATCCCAGAAAAATGTAGTTATAGAGAACCTATAGTCTCCTAAAGATAAAAAAAGCTGCAGATCAGTTTGTGGTTGGTTAATCAATTTCAGACGATACAACGCAAATTTCGCATTCATAGCACAACTTTTAAAAAATCATTTGAAAAAATCAGGTAAATTCGAATATCCAGCGGACGCAAAACAAGCACTAAATGAAATAAAAAGGCAATTATTACTGGCACCAATACTTAAACTACCAGATTTATCACAAGACTTCTGTTTGCAAATAGATGCTTTGGGATACGGTATAGGAGCCATATTAGTAAACATAAATTCTGAAGGAGTAGAATCAATAGTCCAATACGCCAGCAGGTCACTGTCGGAGGCAGAAAGAAAATATTCGACAGTTGAAAGGGAATGTCTAGCAGTTGTAGTTTTTACATAATATTTTCGCCAATTTTTGCTTGGAAGAAAATTCATTTTTCGCGCAGACCAAAAATCATTAATTTGGCTATATACGAAGCAAAATACTTCAGCCTGGCTGACGCGATGGATACTACGCCAGCAAGCATATTCATATAACCCCAATATATATAAAGGACCGTACAAACATTTTACCAGACTATTTATCACGAAATCCCGATAAGGATGGAAATATGATTACAACCATTCAGAGCGAACTCGAAGGGGTAGAAATACTATCTAATGAAAATATTTCGAATCATCAAGATAAAGATGATTTTTGTTTGGCGATGAAATCACTTTTATCAAAAGGAACGGAACTGCCAGAGCACTTTAAACATTTTTTAAAGGACTTAGATAATTTTGATCTTGACGAAAGTAAAAATCTTTTGGTAAAATATCATAGTCCATCACAAGAATATAGAAAAAATGACTTAAAAATTATTCCAGTAATTCCAAAATCACTGGAAGGAGAAATTTTACAGATGGCAGATGCAACGATTGGCTGTCACAAGGGAGAAGCAAAAACTATTGGGAGGATGAAAGGAAATTTTTATTTTCCAAAAATGTTCTCAAAAGTAAAAGCTTTCATACAAAGCTGCCAAGAGTGTGCCAAACAAAAGTCGCCACCAAAGACCGCTAGGGCCGAATTAGGTCTCTACCCAACCCCTTCAGGGGTAGGAGAATTAATGACAATAGACATTTAGGGAACAGAAGGTAGTTTACCAGTTTCCAGGAAAGGAATCAGGTGTGTACTAACCGTAGTTGACCATTTTAACTCATACTTATACGCTTTTCCAATTAAACACGAAAAGACAAAAACCATTGTGAAAGTTTTGGTCAATCGCCTATTTTTGGAACACGGAATTTTTCCTAAAGTGTTACTTAGCGACAATGGGCCATGTTTTAGAGCCAAATTATTAGACGAAATTACAGAATATCTGGGTGTGAAACGATGGTTTACATCGTCTTATATGGCAGCCGCTAATGGAAAGGTTGAACGTATACATAGGGAATTAGCCTACATGCTGGGAATACATGCAAGAGAGGAAAATGAAAATTGGGATGAACATCTACCATTTGTAGTCTTTGCAATAAATACAGCTTTTTCACGTTCCTTAAAAGAAACGTCATTTCTTTGCAACATCTAAGAGATCCCAGAATTTGTTAAGATGAAATACAAAATGATAGAATATATTACAACCTAGATCAATAAAAGCAAGAAATGGTGATGCGAATGAAAAAAGCTCTGGAACAAGTTAAAGACAATCTGGAAGATGTGAAAACAGAACAAAAAAATATGACCGAACAAGCAAAAATAAAACAAATTACTGTTTAGGAGACTTGATTTACGTATACAAAACCAACCTGGAAGGGACAAAAAAGTTCAAACCGAAATGGGATGGGCCCTACAGGATTGTAAAAATTCTACCAAATAACTTAACATATGTTCTAAAGCATCAGTATAAGGAAAAGGAAGAAGTAGTACACCATAATAGAATGAAAAAGGGATATTTTTCAAAACCGTGAAAAACAGAGCCTATTCTTTCAGACAAAGAAATAGAGGAAACAATTTCACCAGTATATATCAGAAGACCATATGAATTTTATGACCTTTTTAATGACCACAAAGGTTGGGAGGAGTGGAAGGAGTATTTAGCCCAGTCTTGGCTACAAGCTCTCCACAACAAACAAAAAAAAAAGAGAAATAGTCGATGCTCATCGGATACTAGCGATGAAGAACATCAAACACAACATTAGGGTTTCAAACATGATAAACCAAATGTAACATCCACCGAGGAAGAAGAATTGGTAAGAACAAATGAATTGTCTGATTTTTCAAGATGAGACTCACCTACATTCTTAACACAAAAATGGCTTTTGGAACAAACGCCATCTACCAGACGCGAGCTAACAGAATGTGACACCGATAATTCTTCTACAGAAACCAATATCACCAAACCTGGGCCATCGTTAAGAAAACCCTCTTTAAGAGAGGAATTACGGAGAAAAGTAAAGAACAAAAAAAATTTTTAAACAATAAAAACGGGTAAAGAAACCAAAAAACGTAAAGAAAAGTAAAGAAAAAAAAGTAAAGAAACCAGAAGGACAGCAACAAGTTCCTTCGTCAGCAGCACAAGTAGCTAAGTCACATATGAAAAAGGCCAAACATCAGGAGAAAAAAGATTAAAGATATTTGACGAGGCAACAAAACCGCGCTCGAATTCAGAGCCTTGTAAACCACACTATAGAGACCACCGAAAAACTTGCAAATATTATAGAGAAGAAAAGCAAAAATTTTGAGTCCGAAACTCGGACCAGGAGACAGAGAAAGGTAGAACAGGCTTAGCCCCCAGCAGATTAATATTTGAGTAAATCAATTATAACGGAAAAAATAATAAATAAAAATAAAATGAGTAAAAAGCCTCTAAAGAAATATCTTTATTTTCCTTTTTTTAATCAGTATGTAAGTAACGTCAAGTTTTCCCTCTAATATATATCGCCAGTAGAAATTATTACCGTCACGTAGAAAAAAAAATCAAAAATTTTTTAGCCAAAATACTCGTAAGGTCCCAGAAAAGAAATAAGCTCCGATCTGAAGTGGCATAATAGCTTCCTGCAAAAATTTTGTTTCCGAGACGAAATAAAGCTTCGTGAATGGTGTACTGACAAGACTTGTCAAAAAGAATTACGTTCCATAAAATAAAATAAGTAAGGCCACGTAACTTTTAAATAGGTGTAGTGACACTAATTGAATTATACATATTTAGAATCAGCATTAAAAGGCGATTCTTTTGATATGTATATTGAAAAAAATATATTTTTGGGGGATAATTAAAAAAAAACAAAAAGGAGGAGGTTAGTCTACTGAAATAGGGTCATTGGAAGCTAGTAAATTTGGAGTGAGCTCAATCACTGCTGGTTTCTCGTTGCTAATTAAATGCGGAGCATCTACTAACCTTTGACTCTCTGAGGTGACACTTTCAGTCGGATTTGCAAAAAATTGTTCTGAAGAAATTTAAAAGTAATAATAATGGGAAAGGCAGCAAGAGTTTAGATTATGTGCACTACATGCACAAGCTAGCTGTAATCTTATTATAAATAGTAGAAGATATAATAAATTAAACACTTACCAATAAGGACGGTGTACATAAACAAAAAGCCATAGATAAAATGGGTCACAATTTAAAAAGTATAGCACAGTGTAAGTCAAAGTTTTCGCGGGTATAAATAATTTCACATATTAAATAAACTCACAACACACCATTAATAAAAATAACCAGGGCGAGGAAATTGCAGGTGAAAAACCATTGACAGGACCATTGGCATTAAAAAAAACTGCTAAGCGTTTTGTCATTGGGGGATCCACCAAGCTAACCAAATATAGATCAGAAATAACAGTCAAACTTTGGAGGAAATTTGAGCTGAATGTTCGGGTAGAATTCTACATGCTAGGAGAAAAATAATAAGTATGTGGGAAATTTTACCCGGGCACTAAATTCATAAACCATTAGAACAGGGTAATAGTCAAAATATCACGAAAGGGACGAAATTGCACTCAATGACTATATAAAACTATGCTACAAATTCAACTGAGGATAATACCAAACGAAAATAATATAAAAGATTATAGCGAAACCACAGTGGGTACTGATAACCCCTATCTCTAAACAACATTTGGCACGAACTAGGCATTATTTTTTGTAAAGTACCGTAGATAAAGAATATGAGTTTGCGATGAAAACCACACAATTTTGCAGAAATCAGGATATCGTAAAAACGTACATTCTTATGAAGAAATGAAATCTAGCAAACGCAGGGCAAAACTCAATTAAAAATGTTCTACAAAAATCAGCTGAAAAAATACAGTACTTTTTTAACACAAACACTTTTGGACAGAAAAAAATTGAATTAGGTAAGAAAACAAAGTTTGCGAAAATTAGACACCCCCCACCCCATCTCTCAAAAATAACGAAATAATGAATTTGACAATAGAAGGGCAATTAGTATAAACACTTGTAAAAGCTATTGAATAAAACATGAAACATATAAATATAGGCTTAGAAAAGACGTATCTTGCTGAAAAAAACGGAATAAAAACTTGAAAAAAACCCTTAGGCTTCATTGAAGTAAAGAATAAAAAAAGAGAAGGGTTCAAGTTGAAAATATAGCCAGACGAAATTAAAAGGAAAAGAAACTGAATGGAGTCAGTTAAACTCTGTTATACGCACTTATTGAACTTGCCGAACGAAAGTAGTACGAAAATTGTACTAAATAAGTACAAAATAAGTAGCATTAATACTACGGAGCCACCGTTACAGTGGTTAACACGGGCCGAGATTAATAGAAATATTGGAGAAATGCTCAAAGCAGACAGGAAAAAAATGTTGCTCTCTTATGTGAGAGTCATTTTCAAAAAAAATTACTAACATGGCATTGAAAATTAAAAGTAGGGCAGAAAATATCCGCAAGAACCTAAGTTGAAGTCAAAATCTAAGACAAGACCACTAAAAGTTGGGAAGTTAAATTGAAAATAATCATTCTTACTTTTATGTCAAAAATTAAATTACTGTGACCCATGAAGGCACGGTATTTTTTCTGCAAAAGCGCCACTTTTCTGATAGAAGAAATACCCAAGAAGAAACTGTGGCCACAAAATAAAAGTGTGGCAATAATATAAATAATTAATTGTTGTGTGTGCAGGTTCATAATAGTCCTTTTAGCTGTAGCTGATGACAAGAGGACCTGGACACGTTATAAGGAGCTATAAGAAGGCAGCCCTGGTAAGCAAACCTTCAGAGTACAGGCACGAGTCAATTGATAATGGCTAACAGGTATAAGGTGAACAGCAAAAATTTTTAGCTTATCAGATCTAAGCTGTAAATGGAGCCATATCTCAAAAGGACATTAAAGCTGAAAAAAGAGAGATTACAGAGAAAAACGTCATAAAACTGTCTGAAGTACAAAAAAAAAAATTCGAGAAGAATTAAAAAGCTCCAAATTCTGAAAAAACAAACAGGCATATAGTAAGCTAATGACAGTTAATGACACAAGGGGTTCGAAATAGAACCAAAGTTGTAAAACAAAGATAAGAAAATGTATATAGTTGTATACGGAAAAGTTATATAGTTGTATTAATGTAATTAGGACAATATATACAGTTATTAATGTATTTTGAAAACTCTTTATAAATATGGAATTTTTATCATATAAAAAAATTGTAAATATGTAAATTTTAATAGCGAAATCATGGAATATGAACTATTGCCAAGCCCTTATATAGAGGCTAATCACAGTTCTCAATTATAGTGTACAAATCTATTAGTTAGGGAATATTTTTTTTATTAATTATTGTTGAACCCTGTCCAGGAACATATATATATATATATATATATATATATATATATATATATATATATATATATATATATATATATATATATATATATATATATATATATATATAACCTAAACGATCCATGTAAATATAGTAAATTAATATGTTGAGTATTTGTGTTTTTTGTTTTTATATCATTCAAGAAGTATTCTACATTTATAATTTCTAAGCAATTCACAAAACACTAATTGGAATTAATTCCAATGCTAGTCTATACCATGTGTTATATTTTTTTTTTAAATACTTTAAGTTTTAACCAGTAGGTAAATAACATATCTGGTTTTGCGACTTAAAAAACTACTTGCGTAAGTTATTACGCAATGCTTATATGTAAATACTATGTTTTTATTTACTTTAAGTTTTAACTAGTGATTTAGTACTATAAATGTTTGACTTCGAGTCAACGTATAAATATTTTTATTGTGAAACAATTCGTTAAGTATTAAGTTTGAAAAGAAAATCCAGCAAGAAACATAACGTTTCGATTTTAGCGAGATATTATTTTTGGAGTAATTAAAAGAGAGAAAGGTAATTAAAAGTAATTAAACTTTACAAAATTGAGTGTTTCTTTCTACTATATATGTAAAACTTTATGCTTAATGTGTATTCTAATATGAATATTTATTTTAGATACAGCCTTAGTTTTTTTTTGAAAATCAAATTTTTCGTAACATCTTTTCGGATCCATTTTTTTTCAATCAAAATTTGACGCATTTTTGAAAAGTAACAAATTTTGAAGCCCCTTCCAATGTATCCTAATACTATCATCTCATACCATCAGAAACCAAACCATACCTGATCAACTGATATTTTGGAAAGTATAGCAGTATTACAGACTTTACTACAAGTTCAATAGAAAGTGAGATAAAATCAGAACATAATTTAGGCCTAGAGAATGTGCTACATAGCCTAAATGGCTTATATAAATGAAATATATGAAAATGCTTTTGCTGGAAAAATATGTGAAAATTTAAAAACCAGAATTTTTATATGTAATCTATCCAAGGTATTTCTAAACCCGAAAAATAAACGGTACATCAACCATATGAACCAGATAAATTAAATTATTAATGGGAATTAAATTTAAACTCAAATAATCCATAAACTTTTCTAATATAACTTGGAATCTAATTTAAGCAGAACCAATAATATAATGCTTAAGCCGCTTGGGGTCAAGTTAAAACAGAAGATGCATATGAAGAAGGGTAAAAAGAGTATTTTTCAGTCCTAGAGACAGAGAAAAAGAGAAACAAGGATGAATTTTAAATTGAAATCCTTCGAAAAAAAAGAAAAAAAGAAAAACATGGCCTATATTGGAGCAGAAAGATGACCCTAAGGAAACGCATTGAGGGTATATGCACATAATGACCCAAAGATGACAGCATAATAGCTGTAAACAAAACTAAGTTGTTTTAAAAGTAAAATATTGAGAATTGGGACAATTCTTCTTAAAATGGGGAGTATTGTGGTAAAGCTTTCTAATTTATTTAATTATGAATTTAGTAAAAATATATTAAGACGCAAATACAAAGTTTAGAAATACCACTTTTTATTAAGATAAGGAATATATCCTGCCAAGTTTCTGCTTAACGGGAAATTGGGAAATCACCACTTCCTAGCTATTGCGTCGGCTGCTTAAAGGAAGGTGTGATTGAAAAAAATTTATAAAAGATACATTTTATGGGAAGGGGTAGACTGATACTAGCTTTATGCCGGACTGACCTCTGGTCCATTGTTTTTAGAAATACCTTGGAATCTTGTCGGATCATTGTAAGTGTCTAAGTATCCTATTATATATAATTGTAGTTTTCCGGGACTTGTGGTCTACTTAGGACAGCCAGTCCCAGTAGAAAATATATATCTAGTATCTTATATGTTAATTGAATAAAAGTATTGTATTATAGCAAACCTCTCTACAATCTACATTTAGTCCCTCGAAAATACCCAGCTGGTACGCCTCATTAGTCCGGTCATAGCCTAAGGCACGCTACCAAAGTTTAATTACTTTAGGGCCATAGTTTATCTCCCCTATAAAGGGAGAAAAAAGGCATCTACCACTACATCACCCCAAATACCATAAAATACACTTTACAACAAAGGAAGCTCATCGAGTACTTAAGAGATCAACTAGTTTTCGCCTCTATTGATGGTAAGGCCGATTTAGTATCTTTTAGAAAAAAGGCATCCGAGATACTGAACAGTTTCTATTACCTAGACAAAGGAAATGATTAAGAAAGTGAAAGACTAAAGCTCATTAAAGCTGCAGTAAAAATGATAAAGAGTGACATTAAAGGATTACTGGCACAGAACGAATCGTACGCCACGACGCAAGAACTTTCATCTGAACAGGAACCTTATAGCCTCAAGGTCTTTCTGGAGGAGCTGTTTGTTGGTACTAAAGTTTCATTCAAAGTCCTTGCCATCGGCGGCTCCATTGTTCAAGCAGTTCGTCCACGCGTAGTCATCTTCCCTCTTCAACTTGGTTTAACAATTCAGCTAGATCACCATTTCAAACCAAAGTTCTTAAGCGGCACTTTGCACAGTCTTGGGTTCTGCTCGCCATACGCCGAAGTTCAAGGGTTCAAGCGTTGTGCAGCAGTAGATCAGGGATGCATTCTTGACGGTGTTACATCTGAACACGTGGTGCAACGTGTAGCTGATAATGCAGAGCACGATATATGCACGATTAACAGAAAGGGCACTTTCCACAGTATGGTAATTCTAGCATCTGACACCCCCCCCCTCTGAAAAACAGAGCGGAACCAATCCCAAGAGGGATCTCTAGACTCCGTGACGCTCAAAGGTCGAGTCCCTATTTACCCTTTTCAGATAAGTGAAGGGGTGCTTTCCCATATTCGGTACAAGAAAATATCACAGACCATTGTGAATGATCCAACCGCATTCCTTGACCAGCTCTGGTTGTCATCGTGGTTTTTCAAGGGCCCAAGACCTAACTGGAATGGTTTTATGCAATCGGTTTTCTCGCACACGCTGGACGAAGATGCAAAAAACCCCTTGCGACAAGGCAAGTATTATTTTTTTGCCCATGATCGATATGCCTTCTAGCAATGAGTTAAGCCCATACTCAACCCTTTGTTCATTGCTTGTCAGGGGAGGAAATACGGATTTACGCCAGTCGTCACATTCGATCAGCAACTTTGGCGGAAGGCAATGAATATTATCAAGTCCGACGTGTCAAATGACCTGGACAACGTTATCATCAAACTCGGAGACTTTCACTTGATGATAAGCTTCGTCGGATGCATAGGTTACCTGATGCAAGACAGTGGGCTCAGAGAAATATGAGAAATAGTATACGCACTGGCAACGGTACCACATATACTCTCTGGGAAAGCGCTTTCTGGAGCCATTAGAGGTCACATTCTCGTGAGCTCGGCTCTCTAAGCTCGGCTCTTTTAGGACAAAATGCAGGAACTTTGGATACTTTCGGCCTTGAGAAACTCTTCAACGACACCCTTGAAGGAAAAATGACCCCCAGAGACCTTGACGAAGCAGCAGAGCTGGGAATACTGGAAAGTATTATCAAACAGAAGATTGAAGACCTACGAGATCACCGAACAGCAAAGCACTGGCTGCAGTACCTTGACTTGGTTGAAAAGCTGGACCTGGACCTATGGGACCTGCATTTGCAGGTTGCAGCAAAAATGCTTACCTACCTAGCTGCATCTGGACACAACCTTTACGTGAAATCTGTCAGGTTGTACATCCAAGAGATGACTAAACTTCCCAGTCGTGACCCAAAAATGTTTCAGATGTTCAGTGAGCAAGGATACTCGATTAGAAGGTCAGATCGGCACTGGGCCGGCCTCTCATCAGACTTAGTTATTGAACAAGAGTAAGTGCGAGGCCTGAAGACATCGGGAGGACTCACTGGTGGTGCTGGCATGATTGAAGAACAGAGAGTGATTTGGGTCCTATCGAAGCCGGCGTGTCTTGAGGTCAACCTGTTGATGCAGAACCTGAAAAATATCGGCTATTCTACAAGCGAGCAGTATCGTGACTTGAGTCTGAATAGACAAAGCAGTGACTGTGAAGATACCGCGAAGCTGGTAGATTACTTCTAAGTGTCACCCCAATTCAAAGTTAATGTACAACTGAGAAACGTTGCAAATTTAGTAACTTCATCTCCAGGCATGAATGTTGCCGAAGCCAAATCTGCTGGGAAGCGAATCTTAGACAAGATGTCAGAAAAGTCCTTGAAGGAACACGTCTTTAAAAAGAAAGACCAAGTTACTCTGATGACCACAAAATAGTCTGGCTCTTCTAAGGTGGCGCACATCGACCCGGCACTACTTTTTCAGAGGTTCATTATCGTTGCCCAGAGGTCTAGTCTCAAGGAAGAATATTTCAAGTTTGAGCTGTGTACCATTCCTCCTGCTCTTTTCGAAAGAAACGAATTCATGCAAAAGGCCAACAACCCCGAGCTATCAAAAGCCGTCTATCGGTCGTGTGGGTTTGAAACTCAGTCCCCAAGACCGGTGGGAATTACCAGCTTCGTCTTAGACGGGGGTGCCCCTCTCCATTGGATCCCGTGGAAGGTCGCTTCCACATGCAAGGCTATCATGTCTTCTAACATTCATTACGTCGAAAAAAAGTATCCCTGGGCAGTTGTCGTCTTCGACGGATATGACGGTGGTCCGTCAATCAAATATTCAACCCATTTGCGTCGAGCTGGATCTGTTGGCCACGAAATGCTATTTACCGAAGACATGAATGTTTGCATGAAGAAAGAGGAGTTTCTTTCATGCAAGGAGAACAAATCGCGTTTTCTGAAGATTCTTGGAAACGCTCTGGTAGCCTGTGGTTTTGATGTGTACCATTCTGAAGGAGATGCTGATCTAGACGTAGTGAAGAGGGCTACGGAAACTGCACTCCATAGCGACACCATTGTGGTTGTTAATGACACGGATGTTCTCGTCCTCCTTATCCGTCATGTAGACACGAGTTCAAATCGAGTTTACTTCTCGCCGGAAGCAAAATTCGGAAGTGAATGCTCAGTTTGGGATGTTTGGCAGATAAAAGACAAGCTAGGATCAGAAGTTTGCCAGATGATGCCGTTCTGTCACACCATACTGGGTTGCGACACAACATTGCACCTTTATGGCATCAGAAAAGAAAAAGCTCTTCAGCTAACGTTATCCAGCTCGAGTTTCAGAGACGTCGGTACCCTATTTACCGAAAAATCTGCATCTCATGATGAGATAGCTTCTGCTGGAGAGAAAGATTAGCTGCAAGGATCTGCCAAGTTTTTACACTGCCAGGAACCAATTTTTCTAGAGGAAAGTAAATACAGCCACCTCATTCGTAAACCCATAAGAGCTGCCTCAGACTATGACGGCAGTGAAGTATCATTTGTTCCGAGTCTACAACCAGGTTCAGATTTGGCTAAGGAACACGGTTGACCCCCTAAGCTGGGGATGGAATCTTCAAGGCAACAAAGTCTTAGAGCCAAAAGTGAAGGATCTCCACGCTGCTCCTCCTCATCTTCTAAAGACAGTTAATTGTTCTTGCCGAGCTGATGGTTGTGACAGTGAGAGATGCTCCTGCAAGAAAAATGGCCTGGAATGCACCATAGCTTGTCGATTACGAAGAGGAGTTTCGTGCAACAACGCGAAGTGTCAAGAAGATGAATTTTCTGAGGATGAGCTTTAAGCCTTTGATTTAATTTTCCCTGTGATTTTTGTTCCTTTAATCAATCAGATGTACAATTTTCTTACGTTTTATTACAAATAATTTTTACCTCGTCGTTTTTTATGGTAATGAAGGTGAAGGGATTTTGATCTCAAATGCCGGCGAAGAGCAAGGTTTTTGGGGAAAATTGGGGAGGATGGGTATTAAGAAGATCTTGAAGTATCTCAGAAAACCTAGTTTGTCAACTCAAAACTTATCTAGAAACTTCTATCGAACGCTTGTTTTGTTTTTACCTTAAACGTTAAAATTTGTTCATTTTTGTTCAAAAACAGAGTATTTCTGATTAATTGTTTAACATTTCGGAGAAACTAACATCAGATATCGTTTCAGCTTCTAAGTCTGATACAGAAAGACATATCAAACACCAGTTTTGTGATATTTCATTTTTTTCCAAAAAAATAAAAAATTAATAAACAAAAACGGCGAAAAAAACAAATTTCGCCACGAGTTAGAGATGGAGATTTTGGATATGTTGTTCAGCGATTTTTTCTGGTCTGGATAGTGAAGAAAGCATTACTTTATCAATTTTTTCCTGGTCAAACCTTTTTGTTCCTGTACTATAAATGTATCGATGGGATTAATAATTTCTAAATTGATCCCTATATTCGGTTTGGACCTAGACCCCAACAAATACCGACGAGGCCTGAGGGTACGGTTAAAAGAAGTTATGTTTCTCAAAATTGTTTAAAGATGAACCTCAATGGGAAAACGACCCGCGCAGTCCCTGAGACAAGAATGTCAGATTATACAAACAGTTTATTCTTTGCTGACACCTTTTAGTGGAAAAACTTGTCATTTTATTATCCATTAAAATTTAGTTTGTTTTAGATTAGATGTATTTCATTTAATTTTTCATTGCCCATATTTATGCTAGAACTTTTTAAATTGGAAGATGCAATAAATACAAGCATACATTAATTGTTTTTACAAAAGCAAAGTGGTGAATCCGATTGAAAAATATGGGATATCTTTTTAGTAGGCTAAGCTTTTTAAGCAAATAAATTCGTTGTTAAATAAATTCGTATTATTTTACGAATAAATTCGTAAAGTAATATCGTTAATTACTTTATCTGAACTTTGCTTTGCCCCAAGAAAGAAAATAACAACTATACACACATAGCAGGTAGAGAAATAAGAAATTGAGCTTTAAAACACTAAAAGAAAGCAAAATATGTTTCACAATTATTAACATAGAGTCACATCTTTTTATCATAGGCAGCGCGCGAGCGCTGCCTAAGTAAAGAACGATGTGGGCACAATATGTGTTTTTTTTTTTCTCCCTACCCGGGCACTTCGTATCGAAGGAGTTGTCGTAGAAACTTCGAAGAGGGCTCATTCGATTGGAAATTGGAGTGGCTAGTGCCCTTTTTAATAGTCGAAAGTGATTGGAGGGCACCTAGCCCCCCCCCTACCCCCGTCATTCCCCCAAACATATCCAATCAAAATTTTGACATAGTCAATTTGTTCAGCGTATTTGATTTCCAGATAGGAAATATCTTTTTGATGAGGACACTCCTCCACAATCCTCAGGGCAAGGGTTTTAAGTTATGCCCTGAGGGCATACAAGATCAATGTACAGTTTATTATTATTTTTCTGGAGAGCAGGGCACTTCATACAGAAAAGGTCGTTGTAGAGACTTCAAAAGAGGCTCATTCGATTAGAAAGCGAGAGTTCTAGTGCCCTTTTTCGTAGTCGAAAGTAATTGAAGGGCAACTAGTCCCCCCCCTTCCAAGCCCATCATTCCCCCAAACACATCCAATCCAAATTGTGAGATAACCATTTTTTTCAGCGTAGTTGATTTCCAGATAGAAAAATATGTTTTTGAGGAGGACACTCCCCCACTACCCTCAGGGCAAGAGTTTTAGGTTATGCCCTGGGGGAATATAAGGTTTTTATTAAAGGTGTAGTCGTAGAAGCTTCAAAACAGGCTCATTGGATTGGAAATTCAAAGGGCTAGTGCCCTTTTTAATACTCGAAAGTGATTGGAGGGCAACTAGCCCCCTCCACGCCCATTATTCCCCCAAAAACATCCAATCGAAATTTTGAGAAAGCCATTTTGTTCAGCGTAGTTGATTTCAAGATAGAAAATGTGTTTTTGAGGAGGACACTCCCCACAACCCTCAGGGCAAGGGTTTTAAGTTATGCCCTGGGGGCATATTACGTTTTTATAGAAGACTTTGTCGTAGAAACTTCGAAAAAGGCTCATTCGATTTGACATTCAAAGGGCTAGTGCCCTTTTTAATAGTCGAAAAGGGATTGGAGGGAAACTAGCCCCTCCAGCCCCCGTCATTCCCCCAAACACATCCAATCAAAATTTTGAGATAGTCATTTTGTTCAGCGTAGTTGATTTCCAGAGAGAAAATATCTTTTTGATGATGACACTCCCCCACAACCCTCAGGGCAAGGGTTTTAAGTTATGCCCTGAGGGCATATAAGATCAAATTTGGCAATGTACAGTTTATTATTTTTTTTCTTTAAAGCAGGGCACTTCATATAGAAGGGGTTGTCGTAGAGACTTCAAAAGGGGCTCATTCGATTAGAAATTGAGAGTTCTAGTGCCCTTTATAATAGTCGAAAGTGACTGGAGGACAACTAGCCCCCCCTCAAGCCCATCATTCCCCCAAACACATCCAATCGAAATTGTGAGATAGCCATTTTGTTCAGCGTAGTTGATTTCCAGATAGAAAAATATGTTTTTGAGGAGGACACTCCCCCACAACCCTCAGGGCAAGGGTTTTAGGTTATGCCCTGGGGGGAATATAAGGTTTTTATTAAAGGTGTAGTCTTAGAAACTTCAAAACAGGCTCATTGGATTGGAAATTCAAAGGGCTAGTGCCCTTTTTAATAGCCCAAAGGGATTTGAGGTCAACTAGCCCCCCCCATGCCCATCTTTCCCCCAAACACATCCAATAAAGTTGTGATTGATTTCCAGATAGAAAATAAGTTTTTGAGGAAGACACTCCTCCAAAACCCTTAGGGCAAGGGTTTTAAGTTATACCCTGGGGGCATATAAGGTCTACTGGGGGTAGACCTTACATACCACCTTCTACTGGGGGTAGAAGGCGTTTTCGTAGAAACTTCAAAACAGGCTCATTTGATTGGAAATTCAAAAGGCTAGTGCCCTTTTTAATAGTCGAAAGTGATTGGAGGGCAACTATCCCCTCCACCCATCTTTCCCCCCAAACACATCCAATCAAGATTTTGAAATAAACGTTTTGTCAGCGTAGCTGATTTCCAGAAAGATAATATTTTTTTCAGGAGGAAACTCCCCCACAACCCTCGGGGCAAGGGTTTTAAGTTATGCCCTGGGGGCATATAAGGTTTTTATAGAAGGCGTTGTCGTAGAAACTTCAAAAAAGGCTTATTCTATTGGAAATTAAAGGGTGTTTGCCCTTTTTAACAGTCGAAAGTGATTGGAGGGCAACTAGCTCCCCTCCACGCCCATCATTTCCCCGAACATATCCAATCAAAATAGTGAGATAGCCATTTTGTTCAGCGTAGTTGATTTCCTGATAGAAAATATGTTTTTTAGGAGGACACTCCCCCACAACCCTCAGGGTAAGGGTTTTAAGTTATGCACAGGGGGCATATAATGTTTTTATAGAAGGCGTTGTCGTAGAAACTTCAAAAAAGGCTCATTCTATTGGAAATTCAATGGGGCTAGTGCTCTTTTTAATAGCCCAAAGGGATTGGAGGGGAACTAGTCCCTCCACGCCCATCTTTCTCCCAAACACATCCAATCAAAATTGTGAGATGGCCATTTTGTTCAACGTAGTTGATTTCCAGATAGAAAATAAGTTTTTGAGGAAGACACTCCCCCACAACCCTAAGGACAAGGGTTTGAAGTAATGCCCTGTGGGCATATAAGGCCTACTGGGGGTAGAACTTGTATGCCAACTTCTACTGGGGGTAGAAGGCGTTTTCGTAGAAACTTCAAAACAGGCTCATTCGATTTGAAATTAAAAGGGCTAGTGCCCTTTTTAATAGTTGAAAGTGATTGAAGGGCAATTAGCCCCCCCCCCCGCCCATCATTCCCCCAATTACATCCAATCAAAATTTTGAGATAGCCATTTTTTTCATCATAGTTGATTTCAAGATAGAAAATGTGTTTTTGAGGAGGAGACTCCCCCACAACCCTCAGAGCAAGGGTTTTAAGTTATGCCCTGGGGGCAAATTACGTTTTTATAGAAGACGTTGTCGTAGAAACTTCAAAAAAACTTCATTCGATTAGAAATTCAAAGGGCTAGTGCCCTTTTTAATAGCCCAAAGGGATTTGAGGTCAACTAGCCCCCCCATGCCCATCTTTCCCCCAAACACATCCAATAAAGTTGTGAGATGACCATTTTGTTCAACGTAGTTGATTTCCAGATATAAAATAAGTTTTTGAGGAGGAAACTCTCCCACAACCCTAAGGGTAAAGGTTTTAAGTTATGCCCTGGGGTCATATAAGGTTTTTATTGAAGGTGCTGTCGTAGAAACTTCAAAACAGTCTCATTGGATAGGAAATTCAAAGGGCTAGTGCCCTTTTTAATAGTCAAAACTGATTGGAGGGCAACTAGCCCCCCTCCCACGCCCATCATTCCCCCAAACACAACCAAGCAAAATTTTGAGATAGCCATTTTATTCAGCGTAGTTGATTTCCAAATAGAAAATTTGTTTTTGAGGAGGACACTCCCCCACAATCCTCAGGGCAAGGGTTTTAAGTTATGCCCTTGGGGCATATTACATTTTTATAGAAGGCGTTGTCGTAGAAACTTCAAAAAAGGCTCATTCTATTGGAAGTTCAATGGGTCTAGTGCTCTTTTAATAGCCCAAAGGGATTGGAGGGGAACTAATCCCCCCCATGCCCATCTTTCTCCCAAACACATCCAATCAAAATTGTGAGATGGCCATTTTGTTCAGCGTAGTTGATTTCCAGATAGAAAATAAGTTTTAGAGGAAGACACTCCCCCACAACCCTAAGGACAAGGGTTTGAAGTTATGCCCTGTGGGCATATAAGGTCTACTGGGGGTAGAACTTGTATGCCAACTTCTACTGGGGGTAGAAGGCGTTTTCGTAGAAACTTCAAAACAGGCTCATTCGATTTGAAATTAAAAGGGCTAGTGCCTGTTTTAATAGTTGAAAGTGATTGGAGGGCAACTAGCCCCTCCCCCAAGCCCATCATTCCCCCAATTACATCCACTCAAAATTTTGAGATACCCATTTTGTTCAGCATAGTTGATTTCAAGATAGAAAATGTGTTTTTGAGGAGGACACCCCCCCACAACCCTCAGGGCAAGGGTTTTAAGTTATGCCCTGGGGGCAAATTACGTTTTTATAGAAGACGTTGTCGTAGAAACTTCAAAAAAAGCTCATTCGATTAGAAATTCCAAGGGCTAGTGCCCTTTTTAATAGCCCAAAGGGATTGGAGGTCAACTAGCCCCCCCTCCCATACCCATCTTTCCCCCAAACACATCCAATAAAGTTGTGAGATGACCATTTTGTTCAACGTAGTTGATTTCCAGATATAAAATAAGTTTTTGAGGAGGACACTCCCCCACAACCCTAACGGTAAGGGTTTTAAGTTATGCCTTGGGGTCATATAAGGTTTTTATTGAAGGTGTTGTCGTAGAAACTTCAAAACAGGCTCATTGGATTGGAAATTCAAAATGCTAGTGCTCATTTTAATAGTCGAAAGTAATTGAAGGGCAAATAGCCCCCTCCCACGCCCATCATTCCCCCAAAAACATCCAATCAATATTTTGAGATAGCCATTATGTTCAGCGTAGCTGATTTCAAGATAGAAAATGTGTTTTTGAGGAAGACACTCCCCCACAACCCTCGGGGCAAGGGTTTAAGTTATGCCCTGGGGGTTTACTACGTTTTTACAGAACGCGTTGTCGTAAAAACTACAAAAAAGGCTCATTCGATTGGATATTCAAAGGGCTAGTGCCCTTTTTATTAGCCCAAAGGGATTGGAGGGCAACTAGCCCCCCCACGCCCATCTTTTCCAAAAACACATCCAATCAAAATTGTGAGATGGCCATTTTGTTCAACGTAGTTGATTTCCACATAGAAAATAAAATTTTGAGGAGGACACTCCCCCACAGCCCCAGGACAAGGGTTTTAAGTCATGCCCTGTGGGCATATAAGGTCTACAGGGGGTAGACCTTGTATGCCACCTTCTATTGGGGGTAGAAGGTGTTTTCGTAGAAACTTCAAAACAGGCTCATTCGATTGGAAATTCAAAGGAATAGTGCCCTTTTTAATAGTCAAAAGTAATTGGAGGGCAACTAGCCCCCCCCCCACGCCCATCATTCCCCTAAACACATCCAATTAAAATTTGAGATAAAAATTTTGTCAGCGTAGCTGATTTCCCGAAAGAAAATGTCTTTTTGAGGAGGAAACTCCCCCACAACCCTCGGGGCAAGGGTTTTAAGTTATGCCCAGGGGACATGTAAGGTTTTTATAGAAGGCGTTGTCCTAGAAAATTCAAAACAGGCTCATTCGATTGGAAATTCAAAGGGTGTTTGCCCTTTTTAATAGTCAAAAGTGATTGGAGGGCAACTAGCCCCCCCCCTCCACGCCCATCCTTCCCCCAAACACATCCAATCAAAATTTGAGATAGCCATTTTGTTCAGCGTAGTTGATTTCCAGATAGAAAACATGTTTTTGAGGAGGACACTCCCCCACAACCCTCAGAGCAAGGTTTTTAGGTTATGCCCTAGGGGCATATAAGGTTTTTATTTAAGGCGTTGTCGCAAAAACTTCAAAACATGCTCATTCGATGGAAATTTAAAGGGCTAGTGCGCTTTTTAGTAGTCGAAAGTGATTGGAGGGCAACTAGCCCCCCCCCCACACCCATCATTCCCCCAAACAAATCCAATAAAATTTTTTTAGATAGCCATTTTGTTCAGCGTAGTTGATTTTGAGATAGAAAATGTGTTTTTGAGGAGGACACTATCCCAAAACCCTCATGGCAAGGGTTTGAAGTTATGCCCTGGGGGCATATTGTGTTTTTAAAGAAGGTGTTGTCGTAGAAACTTCAAAGAAGGCTCATCCTATTGGAAATTACAAGGACTAGTGCCCTTTTTAACGGTCCAAAGGGATTGGAGGGGAATTAGCCCCCCCCCCCCACCCATCTTTCCCCCAAACATATCCAATCAAAATTGTGAAATGGCCATTTTTTTCAACGTAGTTGATTTTCAGATATAAAAAAAGTTTTTGAGGAAGACACTTCCCCACAACCCTCAGGGCAAGGGTTTGAAGTTATGCCCTGGGGCCATATAAGGTCTACTGGGGGTAGACCTTACATGCCACCATCTACTTGGGGTAGAAGGCGTTTTCGTAGAAACTTCAAAACAGGCTCAATCGATTGAAAATTCAAAGGGATAGTGCCCTTTTTAATAGTCAAAAGTGATTGGAGGGCGACTAGGCCCCCCCCCCACATCCATCATTCCCCTAAACACATCCAATTGAAATTTTGAGATAAAAATTTTGTCAGCGTAGCTGATTTCCAGGAAGAAAATATCTTTTTGAGGAGGACACTCCCCCACAACCCTCGGGGCAAGGGTTTTAAAATATGCCCAGGCCAAGGGACATATAAGGTTTTTGTAGAAGGCGTTGTCGTAGAAACTTCAAAACAGGCTCATTCGATTGGAAATTCAAAGGGTGTTTGCCCTTTTCAATAGTCAAAAGTGATTGGAGGGCAAACTAGTCCCCCCCCCCCTCTACGCCCATCATTCCCCCAAACACATCCAATCAAAATTGTGAGATAGCCGTTTTGTTCAGCGTAGTTGATTTCCAGATAGAAAATATGTTTTTGAGGAGGACACTCCCCCACAACCCTCAGCGCAAGGGTTTTAAGTCATGTCCTGGGGCATATAAGGTTTTTATTGAAGGTTTTTTCGTAGAAACTTCAAAACAGGCTCATTCGATTTGAAATTCAAAGGGCTAGTGCCCTTTATAATAGTCGAAAGTGATTGGAGAGCAACTAGCCCCCCCCCCACACCCATCATTCCCCTAAACACATCCAATCAAAATTTCAAGAAAGCAATTTTGTTCAACGTAGTTGATTTCAAGATAGAAAATGTGTTTTTTAGGAGGACACTCCCCCACAACCCTCAGGGCAAGGGTTTTAAGTTATGCCCTGGGGGCATATTACGTTTTTATAGAAGGCGTTGTCGTAGAATCTTCAAAAAAAGCTCTTTCGATTGGAAATTCAAAGGGCTAGTGCCCTTTTTAATAGCCCAAAGGGATTGGAGGGCGACTAGCCCCCCCCCCCCGCCCATCTTTCCCCCAAACATATCCAATCAAAATTTTGAGATGGCCATTTTGTTCAACGTAGTTGATTTTCAGATATAAAATAAGTTTTTGAGGAGGACACTCCCCCACAACCCTCAGGGCAAGGGTTTGAAGTTATGCCCTGGGGCCATATAAGGTCTACTGGGGGTAGACCTTATATGCCACCATCTACTTGGGGTAGAAGGCGTTTTCGTAAAAACTTCAAAACAGGCTCATTCGATTTGAAATTCAAGGGGCTAGTGCCCCTTTTGATAGTCAAAAGTAATTGGAGGGCAACTAGCCCCCCCCCCCACGCCCATCATTCTCCCAAACACATCCAATCAAAATTTTGAGACAGGCATTTTGTCAGCATAGCGGATTTCCAGATAGAAAATATCTTTTTGAGGAGGATACTCCCCCACAACCCTCGGGGCAAGGGTTTTAATTTATGCCATGGGGGCATATAAGGTTTTACTAGAGGGCGTTGTCGTAGAAACTTCGAAACAGGCTCATTCGATTGGAAATTCAAAGGGCGTTTGCCTTTTTTAATAGGTGAAAGTGATTGGAGGGCAACTAGCTTCCCCCCCCCCCACGCCCATCATTCTCCCAAACACATCCAATCAAAATTGTGAGATAGCCATTATGTTCAGCGTAGTTGATTTCCAAATAGAAAATATATTTTTGATGAGGACACTCCCCCACAACCCTCGGGGCAAGGGTTTTAAGTTATGCCCCGAGGGGATATAAGTTCAATGTTGACAATGTACAGTTTATTATTGTTTTTCTTTAAAGCAGGGCACTTCATACAGAAGGGGTCGTCGTAGAGACTTCAAAAAGGGGCTCATTGAATATAGAAATTGAGAGTTTTAGTGCATTTTTTAATAGTCAAGAGTGATTGGAGGGCAACTAACCCCCCCCCCTCACGCTTATCATTCCCCCAAACACATCCAATCAAAATTGTGAGATAGTAATTTTGTTCAGCGTAGTTGATTTCCAGATAGAAAATATGTTTTTGAGGAGGACACTCTCCCACAACAGTCAGGGCAAGGGTTTTAAGTCATGCCCTGGGGGCATTTAAGGTTTTTATTGAAGACGTTGTAGTAGAAACTTCAAAACAGGCTCATTAAATAGGAAATTCAAAGGGCTAGTACCCTTTTTTATAGTAAAAAGTGACTTGAGGGCAACTAGCCCCCCCCACGCCCATCATTCCCCCAGACACATCCAATCAAAATTTTGAGATAGCCATTTTCTTCAGCGTAGTTGATTTCAAGATAGAAAATGTGTTTTTGAGGAGGACGTTCCCCCAAAACCCTCAGGAAAAGTGTTTTTAGTAATGCCCTGGTGGCATATAAGGCTTTTATAGAAGTCGTTGTCGTAGAAACTTCAAAACAGGCTCATCCGATTGGATATTCAAAGGGTGCCCTTTTTAATAGTCGAAAGTGATTGGAGGGCAGCTCGCCCCCCCCCCCCACGCCCATCTTTCCCCCAAACACATCCAATCAAAATTGTGAGATGGCCATTTTTTTCAACGTAGTTGATTTCCACATAGAAAATTTTTTTTTGAGAAGAGCACTCCCACGCAACCCTAAGGGCAAGGGTTTTAAGTTATTCCCTGGGGGCATATAAGGTTTTTATAAAAGGCGTTGTCGCAGCAACTTCAAAACAGGCTCATTAAACTTTAAATTGAATGGGCTATTGCAACTAGCCAAGGGCGACTAGCCCCCCCCCACGCCCATCATTCCCCCAAACACATCCAATCAAAATTCTGAGATAGCCATTTTGTTTACCGCAGGCTAGTTGATTTCCAGATAGAAAATATGTTTTTGAGAAGGACACTCCCCCACAACTCTCAGGGCAAGAATTTCAAGTTATGCCTTGGGCGTATATAAGGTTTTTATAGAAGGCGTTGTCGTAGAAACTTCAAAAAAGGCTAATTCGATTGGAAATTCAAAGGCTAGTGCCTTTTTTAATAGTCGAAAGTGATTAGTAATATTTTTTGTTGTTGTTGTTGTTTAGACCAGGGCACTTCATATCGAAGGAGTTGCCGTGGAAACTTCGAAAGAGGCTCATTCGATTGAAAATAGAAAGGGTTGATGCCCTGTTTAATAGTCAAAAGTGATAGGAGGGCAACTAGCCCCCCCCCACACCCATCATATCCCCAAACACATCCAATCGAAATTTTTAGATAGGCATTTTGACAGCGTAGCTGATTTCTATATAGAAAATATATTTTTGAGGAGGGCACTCCCCCACAACCCTAGGGACAAGGGTTTTAAGTTATCCCCTGGGGGCATATAAGGTTTTTTATAGAAGGCGTTGTCGTAGAAACTTCAAAACAGGCTCATTCGATTGGAAATTCAAAGGGAGTTTGCCCTTTTTAATAGTCCAAAGGGATTGGAGGGCAGCTAGCCCCCGCCCCGCCCATTTTTCCCCCAAACACATCCAATCAAAATTTTAAGAGCAAATCATCTTTCGTCCTTCTAGAGCCTCAAAGGTTAAATTAGTTACTATTTTTTATACACTATCTTAGTTTCTATTTTTCTTACCCTTACCTTAAAATCTTCATTCTGGATAGATCTGAATTGATCTATTCTGTTTTCTTTATTCTGAATCTATTCATATTCATTCTCAATTGATCAGATCTGCTAGATCAGTTGCTTATAGGATATATAATCTTAAGTAATTCTTAGTTATTTTTATTTCGGAGATTTTAGATTTGTTTTAATGGAGACTTCCTTACCTATTCATATCCTTTCTCAATACGCCCCTTAACATATCTGTCCATGATTCAGTTTTGATGATGGCTATTTCATCTCTCTTCATTCCCTCTCTGTCTAATTTCTTAAGTAATTCATGCACTTTAATTTCCATTTCCTTGCAGTCTTTTACACTTAAAAACTGTGGTTTTCCTCCAATAATTCGAGTTCCTGGACTAAAATTTGCTCTTCCCAGACTACCGGAGATCCTAGCATGAAGTTGATTTAAAAGGGCGTGTATGTTGCCTGTATATCTCAGGCTATCAGTAAGATGTACTCGGTGATATACAAGGGCTGGACACGGATTTCTTTAGGCGTATACATTTTGATAGTTGTAGATACGTCTGTATACGAGGTGTACCAGAAGAAATTGGACTGACCCATTGCCGAAGTCATTTCTGACCATACACCATAGACCATAGGCCATTTACGACCATAAAATGGTCTAAAAATATCATCATAAAATATTTTAAATCTTGTTCTGGTGTCATATTTACGAACTTCAAAAATTTCTTTTGTATCAATATCCTGATCATTCTTGCCACCAACGAATATTATTAATTTTGGAATTTCTTCCATATTATCTATACTTATTCGTTCAGTTTGTTTCTTGACCTGTTTCCAAAACATTTCTTTAATAAATCGTATTGTTTTCTCGTTACTATGATAGACAACGATTAATTCTTTTTCTTTTGAATTTTTTTCTCTGTATAACTGCCGAAGTTCAAAGAACATACGGACCATTTTTAATATCAAACAGTAGGTTTTACCAGTCCCTGGCATACCCGTGATTTGCAAAAAGGGATGATCACACTCCACAATCAATTTCTGCATGGGGGTTAAGAATATTCCATCTATATCAGTCTTGCTATATTTGTACTCTTCATTAACACATTTCTCGAGCTCTCTCCAAATATTCCATTGGCTTGATTGATATCCCATTGGCGTGCTTGATGAACTAAGATATGAACCGTAACACCTGAAAATAAATACTGAAATTATGAAGACCAACTAAATAGAACCACTTTGGTTTCAGGATATAGAATTATGATGTTTCTGGTTGAATTACCCAGTCCTAGTCAGAGCATGCAATCAAGACAAAAAGTATTTTATGCCTTACCTGTCGGCCGATTTATTCCGCAAGGAAGTGTTGAAATCCATCTTTTTACATTTTGTCCTAACTTTCTTTATTAGTCAAAAGCAAAATAAAAGGCAAGCCGAAGCCAGCCAATGATATCCATTCTTATTTAAAAGACATTATCTCAAATAATGTCGGTAAATCTGGCTTACCCTCTAAAAAATATACCCCCCGTCATGTAAAAATCGTCTGTGGAAATTTCTTCCAACGTAAAGTGTTCCCCCCTGTCAAATTCCCGCCAGACAGTTTCATCCTCGCTGAAAACCCCCCAGGGGCAGAATAGACCCTGATTATTTCCCCCAGAACATTTCAACATGCAAAATTTAGCTGGCAAAGAGAATATAAGGCAATGAAAAATAATTTCGTATTTCCCCTCAAAAATTCAGCCCTGGAAATTTACTTCTCCAAGGAACACTCTTCCTCTGGAAGTATACCCCAGGTGCAAAATACCCCCTTCCCCAAAAAATGTTTGTATATTTCCCAATAACAAATGCTACACGTAAACAATGAGCAAATTTCCTAACTTACACATTTCTCCCCATGGACTGTGGGGGGTCACTTCACCCATAAAGACATAGTTATAGCCCATGTTATGGCCATCTTAAGGCTCATCCATACGAAAAAGAATCACTCTATCTCGTCTATAATAAACCTACTAATGAACGTACTAAATAGAATATAAATTACTAACAACACAAGAGTTAATAAGAAAATTAACAAATTGATTAAATTGAAAAAAGTAAATTGAACAATGGGTTTTTACAATGACCAATTGAAGGGATGCTTTCAAAAAAAATCATGGCAAGGAACTGTAAGTAAGGAGTGACTTGGCCCAATAGCAACCGACACTAAAAAATAATATTTTGATAGAAAAAATACATTATGACAAATGACGCTTATGCTGATTCCAAAAATATATAATTCAATCCTGAGGAAATGTAAGTGAATCTCGAACAAGAGGAAACACCCAAATTCAGAAGATCCTGATGAAAGTCACTCTAGCAAATTTAGCATTGACGACAACATGACTTTAAAAGTTAAACACTCCTATACACAAAAATCTGGATTTTTGTATTTTTTTCCACAAGAATCATCTTGGTTGCATGTTTATTATGTTTTTTTTTCAGAGGAATGATCATATCGATCTAATCGTCCTAGAATTTTCGGGCAAGGGCTCATTTGAACGTAAATTAAAAGTTCTAGTGCCCTTTTTAAGTGCCCAAAATATTTAAAGTGCAGCTAGCCCCCCTACTGAGCCTTTTTCACCAAATACACCCGATCAATATTTTTAGATAGTCAGTAGATTTAACAAATTTGAAAAATCCAATAACTATGCCTCTGGGATTGACATGAACCCTCAGAGTTCCTGAAGAAAGCTCCTCAGGACTTCAAGTTTTGCAATTTTGTCATTGTTCCCATGAAGTATTTGTGATTGAGCAATATATGGAGTTATTTTTGGAGGGAGAGGAGTAAGCTTTATGAAGGGGAAAATTTTCCATAAGGGGAATTTTATGTAGATATGAAATTTTCTAAGGATAATATTCGAGAGGAAAATTTATACGGAAGAGAGAGAAAGGGATACCCTAGTTTCATTTGAAAAACAATCTACACGAAATTGACACTCCCGCTAAAACAAATTTGTGCTGTTTCTTATTCATAAGTAAATGAAAAACGTTCTTGTATATAGATAAAGATTGATATTCATTTTTGTAAACAAACAGAAATTATTCCAACATTCATCTTCTCATACTTAGACTCTTTACGCTAAAGTTGTATTTTTTTTAATACTAGTGAATGTCGACTAGGCCTTGAATGGGATGAGATGTTCACGAGGTATGTGATATCATTGATCAAATTCAAATTGGAGGAGCAGTTAAGTTTTGCTGCGAAACTTAATATAATGCATACATTTAGACTTCAAGCTGCTTTAAATGCAATAGTGAAATACATAGAGAATAATAGCTTGAATCGATATGTGAAAAATGAGTGATATAAATGTTGTTGTAAGTATGAAATGAAAATGGTTTTAAATCGAAAATATTTTTTTTCTTGTTAGATTTTTTTAGTATGTTACGACTCCTCTCTCTAGGGATATTCACGGAGTAGAAAGAATCTTTAGGTTTTTTAGTTAGTGTGTAGTCAGCTGTGAGAGTGTTTGGATTAATAAGTGGATGGATTGATGAAACATAAAGTCATGTGGAATCTTGTGATTTTGGAAAAATGTCTGAATCTAAATGATCAATTTCAAAAGTTACCTGTGCAAACGAAAATATTTTCTCAAAAAAATGCTTGACGAAATTATGAAATATGAATCTCCAGCATTGAATTATCGTATAACGCTTATGAGTCGTGGGCCAAACGCATTTACTCAAATGATTGACATACTTGAAACAAAGTAAAATGTTGCTGTGGATTTGCTTTTCAACACCACCTTAGAAACTCAATGCTTATTTAAGACTTTATCCAAATGATTATTCAGTTTATATTTTTTTCAGAAAACAACAAATAACTCAACAATTTAGAAATCTTCTCCGAACAGATTTAGTTGATTTAGAGTGTGATGTCACTCGATCACTCCTCCTCCATATCGAGAGAAGAACATTCCCTATATCGATCAGAAGTCAGTTTCTTAATGGCGGTGAGAGAGTCAACAGTGTAAAAATGTTCTATACATGTCCACTATGCATGTATACACTGGGCAGCTGGTCATCCTGTGAGACTTGTGTAATTGTTGACGAATATGAAGAAAAGTGTAGATTATGCAATCCGTTTAAATTGTATAGACGACATGCAGTAAGAATTAAAAACTGTAATTTCAGTCATGAAGAGATTTGTGACTATCACACTAGAGGATTTATAAGCTCAAATTGTCACTATGATAAATGTGATCAGTGAGAAAATACCTATCCTCGTATGATTGTGAAGAACCCAGACTGAGATTTTAGTTTATTTCTAAGAGGCTGGTATCGTCATGGTTTTAGATTGGTTTGGGAAGAAAAATCAGGTCTACGCTTCAACTACTAGAAAAACAAGAGCTTCTGGTTTCTACGTCATCAATGTGATGACAATAGCTACAAAGATTATAAGCGTACTGATTTTTTTCGCTGTTACAGAAAGTGAAACCTGAAGAGGAAAAAAAAGCCATTTTTATGTAAACCTATATACATTTTTATTACTTAACAAATTTAGAAACATTTTTAGAACATTTTATTTGTAGAAAACTGAAATCAATATTATAAAGGTATGAAAGTCTATTTTCCACGAGGAAGGCGTTCAGGCAAGGGTTGTCTACTTAGATGTTGAGAAATTCATTGTAAGTATAGCCAAGACATCAGAAAACAAAATATAATAGTGCAGGAAATCCACAGCCTTTAGTCGTTAAATCCTGCACTTTTTTCTGGTTTTGAATAATAGTTTTCCCACTGCTTTCAATACAGTTGTTGATGTGCAGAATGTAGAATGCTTATTGTAGGCCAAGAGGATCAAAAAATTCTATATTCCTCGCTGTATGAAAGATGCAGAGCCAATGACCCGCCTTTACACTCTATGGACTACTATTAAAAATGATTAATTAAAAAAAAAACATTCCGAAAAAGAAGTTTTCAAAGAAAATTATAGGCTATTTTAAACTTAAGATCAGCAGTTACAAACGTCTGTTAAAATTGAAACTTAAAACGACCAGAAATTACTATTAAAGAATAAATGACTCTTAAAACGAACAGAAATAAAATAAACAATCATTGCAAAAAAACATACAACAATTAAAAATATAAATTAATAAATAAATCTTAAAGCGAGTAATGCTTAAACTGAAAATGGAAATCAAGCTTAAAACGAAAAAAATATTTTCCATTGAAGTATAAACAAAACCCAAAACGAACAGAAATGAAATAAATATTCAATGCAAACAAGCATACAATAGATACTAATGTAAATAAATAAATAAATCTTAGAGCGAGTGAAACTTAATTTGAATATGCATATCAAGCTTGGAACGAACAAAATCACTAGAAACAAGAGTTTGGGTATTGTCTAATTCTCTCACTGTAAAAGTCTAAAACCTACTGCGTCGATGCGTTACTGAAAACAAATTATATAACAAATATTTTCTTTGGTACTTAATGTTGAAAATAAAAATTAAAATGACATCAGAATTTTGAACTGATGAGCTTGCAGCAATTAATATCATTAAACATCAAATATTCAGATTAATTTATTAGTTTTTTATAAAATTGTTCAAGACGAATATAGTTTCACTACAAAAAAGAGTTTGGATATGTCCCCTTCCTTAACCGTAAAAATAAAAAGCCTACTGATCATTGGTGCTTCACTCAAAACGAATTATATTACAAATATTTTCTATTCCAGTTCTTACAGCATTGAAAATGAAAATAAATTGCAGTGAAATAAAATCTTGAGCTGATGGATTTTTCAACAATTAATATCACTATATGTCAAATATTCAATTTGATTTTGTTTATACTTTCCAAGGCTGTTCGAGACACATATAGTTTTCAGTAAAGCGCAAATGACGCAGTAGGTCTTAGACTTTTACAGTGAGAGAAGGAGGCGATAACCAAACTCTTGTTTGTAGTTTGTAGTTCGTTTCAAGCTTGATTTGCATATTCAAGTTAAGTTTCACTCGTTTTAAGATTTATTTATTCATTTACATTTATATCTATGGTATGCTTGTTTGCATTGATTGTTTATTTAATTTTTGCTCGTTTTGAGTTTCATTTATTCTTTAATAGTAATTTCTGGTCGTTTCGAGTTTGAATTTTAGCAGATGTTTGTATCTTCTGATCTGAAGTTTTAAATGGCCTTTACTTTTCTTTGAAAAACTTACTTTTTCGGAATGTTTTTTTTTAATTAATTTTTTTTCGTTTTTTATTGCAAATAGTTTAAAGTCTTTGAAACTTCCTTACTTCAAAATCAAACTTTTTTTTCAAAATCAAATGTTCATCAAAGTATCAAGACTAGTATCAAAGTAACTTTATCAAATTAAAAATGGGTTTGTATCAGCCTCGGAATTTTTATTATCTGATGCTTGGACCTTTAAATAAAAAAATTATCTCAAAATATTTATCGGATGGGTTTGAGGAAAAAAGGGTGTCGGGGGGGGGGGGGTTATTGCCCTTAAATCTCTTTTGACTCTTTAAAAGTGAACCAGAACTTGTCGAACAGAAAGTGAACAGAACAGTGAACAGAAAGTGTCGACCCCGGAGTTTTCATATCTGATGTTTGAAATATTTTTAACAAATTGATACCCTCAAAATTTTATCAGATGGGTTTGGGGAAGAAAAAGTGTGGAGGGGCTAGCTTCCCTCTGATCTCTTTTGAATCTGAGAAGTTGAACTAAGAGTTATAATTTCCAATCAAACGAGCCCTCCCTGAAGTTCATACGAGCATCCCATTTCCTAAGAACTATATAAGGCCCCAAGACTTAACTTACAACGCCAGCTGAACAAAACTGAACAAAACTTTCAACTTCCAATCAAATAAGCCCTCTCTGAAGTTTATGCAAGGATCCTTTCCATAAAAGCTATATTTGCCCCCCGGGCATAACTGACAACGCCTATATAAAGATAGGCTGAACATATTGAGAATGTGTTAAACTATGATAAAGTTACCGTGAAAACAACAAAAGGAAATAATAAGAAAAAACATGAAAAGACTTCTGATAATTTGGAAGCAAATGAAGATTTAATTTTGCAAGGAGGAGTTAGAGGCAGTACTAAAGAGATAGAAATAATGATGTGGTAAATGAGTTTTTGAAATACAGTGATTAAAAAATTGGAGAAATTCTAATGAAGATTATGAATATAGTTTTTCAGAAAGGGAAGCTCATAAGGAAGGATTTAAAAGAAAATGAAACCTCATTGAGGGGATAAAGAGCGAAGCTTTGAATATATTGGGGTGGAATAGGAGCACGCACGGCTGTGTTGACTTCGGACGGCTTGGCGGTCCAGTGGGTTGTTAGTAATAGTAGTATTAGTAGTTATGATCAAGAGACTAACTGAAAACTTTTTTGTTTACCTTCGGGACACTTTCTGGGAAAAAATAGGCCAAGTTACACTCTTGAAAAATAGATAATAAAAAAAACAGAGCATAGCCCATCGTGCAATTTGGAAAGAGAGGCATAATCCCTGCAGAGAGAAAACCTCAGTGAGTTGTACTCATTCCATTTTGTTTGCTTCTCTCTGTTCAAGTAGTTTTGATAAAACACAGAAATGAAAAAAAAAAACAAAAAAAAAAACAATGCCTATTCCAGGCCCTGAAGGATTCTGTCGACCCCGGAGTTTTCGTTATATGATCTTTGAACCATTTAAAAAAAATGGCTCTCTCAAAGTTATTATCAGATGGGTTTGGGGAAAACAAGGCATGAATGGGGGGGGGGGGCTAGTTATCCTTCGATCTCTTTTGACTCTTAAAAAGTGAACGAGAACTATCAACTTCTAATCAAATGAACTCTCTCCAAAACTCATGCGAGCATCCCTTCCATAAGAACAATATATGCCCCCGGAACAATACTTACAACACCTGCCCCGGGCCCTGGAGGGGTGCGCCGACACGGGAGTTTTTTTTATTTCAACTTTGAACTACTTTTAACGAAATGGCTCTATCAAAATTTTGGGAGATGGGAAAAAGGGTGTGGGGAGGGCTAGTTGCCCTCGGATATCTTTTGACTCTGCATATTCAAGTGTGAACTAGAAATTTCTTTTTCCAGTCAAATCTGCCCTCTCTCAAAATTTATACGAGCATTCCTTTTATAAGAACCATATACTCCCCTAGGACAACATTAAAAACTCCTACCCCACGAGCCCTGGAGGGTTTTGTCGACACCGGATTTTTGTTATCTAATTTTTGAACTATTTTTTAAAAAAGGGCTACCTCAAAATTTATAGCGGATAGGTTTGGGGAAAAAAGGGCGTGGGGGAGGCTAGTTGCCCTGCGATTTCTTGACTCTTAAAAAGTGAACTAGAACTTTCAACTTCCAATCAAATGAGCCCTATATGATGTTTATACGTACGAGCATTCCTTTCACAAGAACCATGCATGCCCTCAGGACATAATTTGGGACGCCTTCCCCCAGGTCCTGGGGGGTTGTATTGACACCCGAGTTTTTCTTATCCGACCTTTGAACTATTTTTAACAAAATGACTATCTGAAATTTTTTATCGGATGTGTCTGGAAAAAAGGTGTGAGGGGGGGGGGGCTAGTTGGCCTCTGATCTCTTTTGACTCTTAAAAAGTGAACTCGGACTTTCAATTTCCAATCAAATGAGCCCTATTTGAAGTTTATGCGAGCATCCCTTTCATAAGAACTATATATGTCCCAAGGCATAACTTACAACGCCTGCCCCCGGGCCCTGGGGAGCTGTGTTGACACCTGAGTTTTTGTTATCTAACTTTCGAACTATTTTTACCCAAATGGCTATCTAAAAATTTTATTGGATGTATTTGGAGGAAAAGGGGCTTGGGGGGGGGGGGCTAGTTACCCTCCAATCTCATTGGACCCTCAAAAACTGAAATAAAACTTTCAATTCCCAATCAAATGAGCCCTCTCTGAACTTTTTACGAGCATCCCTTCCTTAAGAGCTGTATGTTCCCCCAGGGCATAACTTACAATACCTGCCCTCAGGGGTTGTGTTTACCCCGGAGTTTTCGTTATATGATCATTGAACTATTTAAAAAAAATGGCTATCTCAAAGTTCTTATTGGATAGGTTTGAGGAAAAAAGGGCATTGAGGAGGGGGGTTAGTTGCCCTCCGATCTCTTTTTACTCTTAAAAAGTGAGCTAGAACTTTCAATTTCCAATCAAATGAGCCCTCTCTGAAGTTTATACGAGCATCCCTTCCATGACAACCCTATATGTCCCCGGGGCATAAATTGCAACGCCTGCCCCCAGGCCCTGGGGGATTGCGTCGACACCAGAGTTTTGTTATCTGAATTTTGAACTATTTAAAAAAAAATGGCTATCTCAAAATTTTTATCGGAAACATTTGGGAAAAAGAGCGTTTGGGAGTGGGGGGGGGGCTGTTTACCCTCCGATCTCTTTCATCTCTTAAAAAGTGAACTAGAACTTTCAATTCCCAACAAATTGAGCCCTCTCTGAAGTTTATACGAGAATTATTTCCATAAAAACCAAATATGCCCCCAGGGCGTAACTTACAACAGCTACCCCCGGGCCCTGCGGGGTTGTGTTGACACTGTAGTTTTTGTTACATAATCTTGGAACTTGGGAAAAAAGGGTGTGGGAGGGCTAGTTGCCCTCCGATCACTTTTGACTCTTAAAAAGGGCCATAGAACTCTCAATATCCAATTGAGTGAGCCTCCTCTGAAGTTTCTTTGACGACCCCTTCCATATAAAGTGCCTCTGAAAAAAAAATAAGAATAATAAAAAATAAAACATTGGAGCCGTATGACCTTTACTATAGGCAATGCTATAACGTTGCCTTTGATAAGGGTATTGTTAACACTTTGAATTTGTTCATGGAAATCAGAGCGTATACAATAGGATTGGTATTTGGACATGTACGGATACATATTAAATACAGTGATTATTTGATTTGTGTTCATTGTGCGATGTCTAGTAGAACACTGCATTCGGGAGTGATTTTTCAGTAGGTTTCAAATTGATTTACTGAGGTTACTGCAATATTCTCAGCTAATGGATTGACAAAGGTGTACCCTAAACGTACACTCCCCGTTCGTACAATAATCATATATTGAGTACCATACAAATTCAATACAATGATACCGTGAATTTTTGCAAACATTGCGTTGGTTTATCAAAGGATAAATTGTAGAGTTGGATGTTATTTACTTTACATACAGGAGAGGAAAATCCAAACATTTGAAATTTGTGTGGGGAACTTGTCCACAGTTCTATAGCACTAGCACTTTTTACTAATGACAATGGCAGTTTGGAAGGAATTTCGCCATTGATAAATGAAGAGTCTGTGAAGGTGCGTGAACCTGTGGCAATATGAAGCTGATTAGTATTGTATGAGGTACAAGTAGTTTGCTATTATTTCTACTAGCTCTCAGTTTTCCCACTTCTAAAGCAACAGAACTCACAACCCGTGGCTTTTGTACATGAATTATTGCCGAGGTGAAAGATACTTTTACATCAGGATGGGGCAAGCGTTAGTTTTATGTCCACGTTAATATTCGGTATTAATATCTGATGATTTATTTTCATAACTAAATATAATTCACTAGTTGTTTCCTCTCTAAATGTATTTGTAGTGTTATTTTCCGTCTTACATTCATATTCTGTAACTTGAAGTAAAATTCATCTGAGTGACTAGTTTCTCCGTCAGTCAGTTCTGCAGGGGTATAACCCATAATAACTGATACCCTGAACTTTTTAGTCATAACATTAGCGGTTAGTATTCTATTATTAATAACTTCCAAATCTGGAAGAGACTTAGTAGCTTCCTTATTCATCATGAGCCCTACTAACTGTCAATGTACCCCATCCTTCCTGCCTGAATAGATAAATTCTATATCACCTATGTGTCGTAAGTTCCAATTTTCATGTTCTTTAAATTATTGAAATCGTTTTGGCTCAAGAAAAGCCATAGTGTTGGTTACCAGCATAGGATAGGGACAAGCACGTACTCATTTTACTGACATACTGATCGAAAAACAACAAAATGATATCGTTGATTTGCTATTAGACACTACCTAGAAATCCATTTATGACTCTATCCCAACATTTTTATTCACTCTCTGTTTTGCATGGCAACAACAAATAAGTCGACATTTAAAAAAATCTTTCAAAACAGGTTTCATTGATTTTAAGTGATGTCACTCGACTACTCCTCCTCTCTCTAGAAGTAAATTAACATTCCTTTTATCATTGCAAGTCCGTTTACTTTTGACATTTAGATAGTCAACAGTGAAAAACGGTCTAAACATGTCCACTATGTTTGTATACATTGGGCACCTGGTCATCCTGTTAGAACTGCACCATTCTTGATCAATATGACGAAAAGCATAGATTATGCGGTCCATGTAAATTACATAGAGGATATGCAGTGCATAGTAAAGACTATAATGCTCACACTACAGGTTTCCTATGCTCCAATTGTCACTAAGAAAAATGTGATTAATGCGAAAATACTTGCCCTGGTATGACTGGAAAAAACCCTAGCGTTATTTCAGTTTATTTTTAAGAGACTGGAATCGTATTGGTTCTAAATTGTTTTGGGAGAAAAAACCCGGTCTACGCTTCAACTGCTGGAATAATAACAGAGAGTTTGCTTTCTGCGACATCGCTGTGAAGACAATGTCTACTATGATTATAAGCCAACTTATTTTTATCTGTTACAGGAAATGGTTCTTCCTATGAGAATATCGTGTGTAACATTGCTTCAAACAAGTAAAGTGAAACACCTGAGTTTTTTAATATGAATGAAAATGATATTATTGAATTTACAAAGAGATATAATAAAGTGAAGTTAAATTATATTTTAGGAAATTTGACTCTGACTTTGCATGCCAAGATTAGTACAAGTTGGTTCCCAATGATCTGCCGTCATTAATCGTTGTCAATAATCACTTGCACGTGGAGGGAGAAATCAAAAAGACGAAAAAGAATTTTATCGCATATACGGTATATGTTTTATTAATAAATAAACAAATTCACAAACATTAATAAAACATTCTATTCTTAGGGCACTGAAATCAATATTTTACGTGTAGGAAATGGTATTTTCCACTATGAAATCAGTCAATTGCGGATTGGCTACAAAAATTCTGATAAAGTCACAGTAAGTATAGCCAGGACACCGAAAAATAAAATATAATAGTGCATGAAAATCATAGCTTTTGGTCGATAAATTCTGTACTCGCTTCCAATTTTAATATTAAATTTCCCACTTTGCTCAAGGAAGTATTTGATGTGGGGTATGTAGAATGCATATGGCATATGACCAAGAGGATCGAAAAATTCAATATTTTTTGCTGTTTGAAAGATGTATAACCAATGACTCATCTTTACAGTCAACGGGCTACTGTTAACAATGATAATGCTATCGCTAGCGTTTTGAATACATTCAAGGAAATCCGAGTGTATGTAATGGGTTTTGTATTCAGACATGTGCGGATTCAAATTGAATACATTGATTATTTAACTTGTGTTTGTGGTACTAAGTCTAATAGAACACTGCCATTGGGATTAATTTACAGATAGGTTTCAAATTAAGCGTCACTTGTTTTAAGATTTATTTGATCAATTATATCAGTAACTATTGTTTGTTTGTTTACTATGATTGTTGATTTAATTTCTATTTGTTTCAGGTTTCATTTATGCCTCAATAGCAAAATATTTTTGTTCATTTTAAGCTTGATTTGCATATTCAACTTAAGCTTTACTCGTTTTGAGATTTATAATTTTTTTTTATATAAGTACAAGTTGTATATTTTTTTTCTATGATTGTTTATTTAATTTCTGTTCGTTTTGAATTTCATTTATTATTTAATAGTAATTTCTGGTTGTTTTCAGTTTGAGTTATTGTAGGTTTCTATTTCTTCTGTCTTAAGTTTCATATGGCCTTTAATTTTCTTCAGAAAGCTTCTTTTTCGAAAAGATTTAAAAAAAAAAATTTTTTGCTCGTTTTGGATAGCCAAAGTTTCAAGTTTTTCAAAATTCAATATTTCAAAATATTTTTTTAATCCAAATAAATTAAAAGTGTTGGTAAGAACTAATAAATTAAACTGAACATTGGATATAAAATATGATTAATTGCTAAATTCTCACCAGCTTAAGATTTTGTTTCACCCAGGCCAGATTTAAAGCTTCGACGCCTCTAAGCTCAAGCGTTTTTGCCGCTCCGTTTTTAAAAGATTTTCGGAAAAATTCCCAAAACTTCGGGAAGAGTGAAAGCCGCCGGGCCTAGTGGGCCTATTGGTAAATCCTGGTCTGGTTTCACTACAATTTTTAAGTTATTTTTAATATTGTAATAAGAACAAAAGAAAATATTTGTATTATAATTCTTTTTATTAAAGCGCCAAATACGCAGTAAGCCTTATATTTTTACCGTTAGGGAAACGGGAAGTAACCCTACTCCCTGTTTGTAGTGAAGACACCATTCAATAGAAGTACATAACCCCTACTCCCTGAAAACGACCGCGGTCTAACAACCAATCTTTAATCCAATGCTCACTTGTGTTTGAATTCTGTTCTCCCAATTATTACAATAAAAAAAGTAAACGAATTTTGCGGAACTTTGTAGCGATTTAAGTGAGAGAATGATACTTCTAAGTAAGAGAATTGGTTATCACAGGCAGCGCAATAGCGCTGCCTAAGTAAAAACCGATGTTGGCACAATGTATTAATTTTTTTTCTTTAGACCAGGGCACTTCGTATCGTAGGAGTTGTCGTAGAAACTTCGAAAACGGCTCATTCGATTGGAAATTAGAATGGCTAGTGCCCTTTTTAATATTCAAAAGTGATTGGAAGGCAACTAACACCCCTTCTACGCCCACCACTTCCCTAAACACATCCAATCAAAATTTTGAGATTTTGTTCAACGCAGTTGATTTCAAGATAGAAATTAGGTTTTTCAGGAGGACACTCCTTCCCCAGCCCTCAGGGCAAGAGTTGTCTGTTACAGAAAATGATTCTTCCTATGAGAATACACCTTATATGCCATGGGGGCATATTAGGTTTATGTAGATAGTTTTATTGTAGAAAATTCATAGAGGGCTCATTCTATTGGAAATTCAAAAAGCTTGTGCCCTTTTGAATAGTCGAAAATGATTGGAGGGAAACTAACCCCCCTTTCACGCCCACCTCTTCCCCAAACACATCCAATAAAAATGTTGAGAAGGCCATTTTGTTCAACGTAGTTGAATGATCTTGAAATTAGGTCTTTGAGGATGACAACCCCTCCACAGCCCTCAGGGCAAGGGCTGTAAGTTATGCCCTGGGGGAATATAAGGTTTTTTATAGAAAGTGTTGTCGTAGAAAATTCAAAAGGGGCTCAATCAATTGGAAATTTAAATGGTTAGTGCCCTTTTAATAGTCAAAATGATTGGAAGGTAACTAGCACCCCTTCCAAGCCCACCATTTCTCCAAACACAACCAATCAAAATTTTGAGATAGCCATTTTGTTCAACGTAGATGAAAGTTCTGGAAATTATATTTTTGAGCAGGACTCTCCCCCCAGAGTCTTCAGGGCTAGGGTTATAAGTTATGCCCTGGGGCATATCAGGTTTTTGTTGAAATCTTTGTCGTAGTAACGTAGTAAGTTCCGCTGTTCAAAAAGTGCTCATTCGATTGGAAATAAAAAGGGCTATTGCCATTTCTATTAGTCGAACATGATTGGAGGGCAGCTAACACCCCTCTCACGCCTTTACCCCAAACACATCCAATGAAAGTTTTGAGATAGGCATTTTGTTCAACGTAGTTAAAAGTTTTGGAAATTAGGCCTTTGAGGAAGAAAACCCCCCACAGTCCTCAGGCAAGAGTTGTAATATACGCCCTGGGGGAGTTTAAGGTTTCTATTGAAAGTGTTGTCGTAGAAACCTCAAAAAGGGTTCATTTGATTGGAAATTGAAATGGCTAGTGCCCTTTCTAATAGTCGAAAGTGATTGGAAGGCACTTAATGTCCCTTCCAAGCCCACCATTTCCCCAAACACATCCAATGAAAATTTTGAGATAGCAATTTTGTTCAACGCAGTTGAAAGTTCTGGAAATTATGTCTTTGAGCAGGACACTCCCCCCACAGTTTTCAGGGCAGAGGTTATAGGTTATGCCCTGGGGGCATATAAAGTTTTGTTGAAAGCTTTGTCGTGAAAACTTGAAAAGGGCTCATTCGATTGGAAATTCAAAGGGCTAGTACCATTTTTAATAGTAGAAAATGATTGGAGGGCAACTAACCCCCTCTCACGCTCACCATTTCCCCAAACGCATACAACCAAAATTTTGAGATAGCCATTTTGTTCAATGTAGTTGAAAGTTCGCGAAATTGCGTCTTTCAGGATGATAATTCCCCCCCCCCCCACAACCCTTAGAGTAACGGTTTTAAACTATGCCCTGAAGGCATATAAGGTTTTTATAGAAAGCGATGTTATAGAAACTTCAAAAAGGGCTCATTCGATTCGAAATTGAAAAGGCTAATGCCCTTTTTAATAGTCGAGAGTGATTGAACGGTAAAAACCCCCCTCTCACGCCCACCAGTTTCCCAAACACACCCAATCAAGGTTTTGAGATAGACATTTTGTTCAACGTAGTGGAAAGTCCTGGAAATTGTGTATTTGAGGATGACCGACCCCCCAGAGTCCCAGGGTAAATATTGTAAGTTATACCCTGGGGATATATAAGGCTTGTATCACATAGCGTTGTCGTAAAAACTTGAATTGGAAGTTGAGAGGGCTAGTACCCTTTTTAATAGTCGAAAGTGATTGGAGGGTGGCTAACCCCCCTCTCACACCCACCCATTTCCTCAAATACATCCAATCAAAATTTTGAGATGGCCATTTTGTTGAACATTAAGATAGCCAAAAGTTCTGGAAATTGGGTCTTTGAGGATGACAACCCCCCGCAGCCCTCAGGGCTAAGGTTGCAAGTTATACCCTGGGGGGTGTGCGTGTAACTGAACCGCCGTGTGACGGAACCACCGTGCAACTGAACCCTTGTATAACCAAATCCCTGTGCAACTGAACCCTCTTATGACTGAACCACCAGGTAAATAAACACCATTTAACTAAACCGTCGTGTAACTAACTCCCCGTGCAACTCAACCCCAATTAACTGAATCCCCTTGTAACTGAACCCCCGTACAACTGAACGACCTTGCAACTGAACCACCGTGTAACTGAACCATCATGCAACTGAACCACCTTGTAACTAAACCACCGTGTAACTGAGCCACCGTGCAACTGAACCACTGAACTCAGTTGTTCAGTATTTTAAAAATATGAGGCAATATCATTGGGTAAAACACAAGATAGAATTTTTGCATGTTCAACATTGTTGGAATTGTTTTTCATAGGCAGCGCAATACAACCCTTGTCTTGACAGCTGGGGGGGGGGAGTTGTCATCCTCAAAGACAAGATTTCCAGACCGTTTAACTACGTTGAACAAAATGGCCAAAATGTTGATCGGAAGTCTTTGGGGAAATGATGGGCGCAGGGGGGATTCTCCCTTCGTTTACTTTCGACTATTAAAAAGGGCACTAGCTTGCTCAATTTCCAATCGAGTGAGCCCCCTTTGAAGTTTCTGCGACAACATTTCAAGAAAAACCTTATATGCCCCCAGGAGATAACTCAAAACCTTAGCCCTGAATGCTCTGGGGCGGGGGTTGTAATCCTCAAAGATGTAATTTCCGGACCCTTTAACTACGTTGAACAAAATGTATATATCAAAAGGTTGATCGGAAGTGTTTGGGGAAATGAAGGACGTGGGAGGTGCATTCGCCCTCCAATTACTTTCGAAAATTAATAAGGGCACAAGCCCTCTTAGTTTCCAATTGAATGAGCCCTTTTTGAAGTTTCTACGACAACACTTTCTACAAAATCTTATATACATCCAGGGCAAAAATACAACCTTTGCCCTGAGGGCTGTAGGGGGTTGTGATCTTCAAATACATAATGTCCAGACTTTTCAACTACGTTGAACAAAATGTTTATATCAAAAGGTTGATCGGAAGTGTTTGGGGAAATGAAGGGCGTGGGGAGGTGCATTCGCCCTCCAATTACTTTCAAAAATTAATAAGGGCATAAGCCCTCTTAATTTCCAATTGAATGAGCCCTTTTTGAAGTTTCTATGACAACACTTTCTGCAAAAACCTTATATACATCCAAGGCAAAAATACAACCTTACCCCTGAGGGCTGTAGGGGGTTGTCATCTTCAAATACATAATGTCCGGTCTTTTCAACTACGTTGAACAAAATGGCTCTCTCAAAGTTACGCCGTTTGGGCATATGAGGTTTTTATAGAAAGCGGTGTCGTAGAGACATCAAAAAGGACTCACTCGATTAGAAATTGAAGGGACTAGTCAAGTGCCCTTTTTAATAGTCAAAGGTGATTGGAGGACAATTGTTATTTTTTTTTTGGTTTTAGACCAGGGCACTTCGTATTGAAGGAGTTGTCGTAGAAACTTCAAAAAGGACTCACTCGATTGGAAATTGAAGGGACTAGTCTAATGTCCTTTTTAATAGTCAAAGGTGATTGTAGGACAACAAACCCCCCTCCCCGCCCACATTTCCCCCAAACACATCCAATCAAAATTTTGAGAGAGCCATTTTGTTTAACGTAGTTGAAAAGTCCAGACACTTTGTATTTGAAGATGACAACCCCCTACAGCCCTCAGGGCAAAGGTTGTATTTTTGCCCTGGATGTATATAAGGTTTTTGTAGAAAGTATTGTCGTAGAAACTTCAAAAAGGGCTCATTCAATTGGAAATTAAGAGGGCTTGTGCCCTTATTAATTTTCGAAAGTAATTGGAGGGCGAATGCACCTCCCCACGTCCTTCATTTCCCCAAACACAACCGATCAACCTTTTGATATAAACATTTTGTTCAACGTAGTTGAAGTGTCCGGAAATTATATCTTTGAGGATTACAACCCCGCCCCCCGCCCCAGAGAATTCAGGGCTAAGGTTTTGAGTTATCTCCTGGGGACATATAAGGTTTTTCTTGAAATGTTGTCACAGAAACTTCAAAGTGGACTCACTCGATTGGAAATTGAACAGGCTAGTGCCCGTTTTAATAGTCAAAAGTAATCGAAGGGAGAATCCCCCCTGCGCCCATCATTTCCCCAAAGACTTCCGATCAACATTTTGGCCATTTTGTTCAACGTAGTTAAACGGTCTGGAAATATTGTCTTTGAGGAAGACAACTCCTCCCCCCCCCAGCCCTCAAGACAAGGGTTGTAAGTTACGCCCTTTGGGCATATAAGGGTTTTATAGAAAGCGTTGTCGTAGAGACTTCAAAAAGGACTCACTCGATTAGAAATTGAAGGGACTAGTCAAGTGCCCTTTTTAATAGTCAAAGGTGATTGGAGGACAACAAACCCCCCTCCCCCAACAAACCCCAATTCGATTGGAAATTGAGAGGGCTACTGCCCTTTTTAATAGTCGAAAGTGCTCAGAGGACAAATGACCCTTCCCCCCATGTCCATCATTTCCCCAGACACTTCAAATAAAAATTTTGAGATAGCCATTTTGTTCAACGTGCATGAAAGGTTCGGAAATTATGTCTCTGAGGACAACAAATCCCACCATCCCTCAGGGCAAGGTTTGTTATGCCCTGGGGCATATAAGGTTTTTATGGAAAGCGTGATCATATAAATTTCGGAGAGCGTTTCTTGGATTGGTAATCAGAAGCTCTACTGCTCTTTTTAAGAGTCAAAGTAATCGGAAGGAAGCTAACCCCCCCCCATGCATACACACACGTCTTATTGTCCCAAAATGCATCTAACAGACGTTTTGAGATATCCATTTTATTCAAAATGGTCTAAATAACATATAAAAATGCTTTTGGGGTTGAAACAAACCCAAGAGCCTAAGGGCAAGGGTTACAAGTTATGTACAAGGGTTATTTAAGGTTTTTTATTGAAAGGATGGTTGTATAAACTTTAGAGGAGGCTCATTTGTTAAAAATCGGAAGTTCTAGTTTCCTTATAAGAGTCAAAAGTGTTAGAGGGCAGATAGCCGCCCACCGACTACCCCTCTTGACCAAACGAATCTGATTAAAATGGTTGAATAGCAATTTTGTCCAAAATAGTCAAAAGAACTAGAACAATGACTCTAGGGTTGACACAACCCCCCAGTGCCCTGGAGATAGGGTTGTAAGTAACGGCCTGGGGCCATAAAAGATTTTTGTGGAATGGATGGACGCATACACTTCAAATGGAACTCATTTGACTTTAAATTGAAAGTTATAGCACCCTTTTGAAGAGTCAAAAGTGACTTGAGAGCAATCCCTACCCCCACACTCATCATTCCCCCAAAGACATCCAAACAAAATTTGGAGATAGCAATTTTGTTCAATCTAGTTGAAGAGTCCAGAAATTGTGTCTTTGAGGAAGACACCCCCCTTCTCACCACTCTCAGGGCATGCTATGCCCCGGGGGGCATATAATGTTTTTATAGAAAGGGTGGTTATATATACTTCGGAGGGGACTCATTTGATTGGTAATCTGAATTTCTAGTCCCCTTTTTAAGAGACAATGTTATCAGAAGGAAGTTACCCCCCCCCCCCTAACACAACGTGTTTTGCCAAAATACATCGAATAAAAATTTTTGATATAGTCATTTTATTCAAAATATTCCAAAAATCGTATAACAAGGCTTTTGGGGCTGAAACAAACCACCAGAGCCTAGGGACGAGGGTTGTAAGTTATGCCGAAGGATATATAAGGTTTTTATGGATGGGACGATTGTTTAACTTTAGAAAAGGCCCATTTGATTGAAAACTGGAAGTTCTAATTCCTTTTGAAGCGTCAAAAGTGATGGAGGGCATCTAGATCCCCCTCCCCGACTTTCACCAAACGCATCTGATTGAAATTATGAGATTACAATTTTGTTTAAAATAGTTCAAATAACATATAATAATCTCTCTAGGGGTGACACCCCCCCCCCAGCACAATAGGGATAGGTTTGTAAATTATGCCATGACGGCATATAAGGTTTTTATGGAATGGGTGGTCGTATAAACCTCAGATGGGGCTTATTTAATTTGAAATTTGAAGTTATAATGCACTAGAACCTCCGATTTCCAATCAAATGAGCCCCTTCTGAAGTTTTTATGACAACCCTTTCCATATGAGGTGCCTGTAGGAGAAAAAAAAAACAAAAACAAAAACATCGGAGCCTTATGGCCTTTGCTATAGGCAAGGCTACAGCGTTGCCTCTGATATAGGTGAAAGGGTAGTTTTTAAGCAGTCAAACAGAATAAGAAGAAAACATTGTGGATTTGTTTTGAGTTTTTTTTTATTCAACTTAAACTCCTGAGACCTGGTGTTCACGTCTGTGGCAATCACCGGAAAAAAAAAATTGTGCAGAGGCCTGGCCATCTAGCAAAGGTTTCGTTATTTCAATGTGCTTTTTGGACCTGAAATGCCATCTGTGACTTTTTTTTTAGAAAATTTCTGCGACTTTTAGTGGTGTTTTTAAAAACTGGAAAAGGCTAAAAAAAAAGAGATGAAAACAAGCAAAGGTAAGAAAAAAGAAAAAAAGAAAGTGGTGAGAAGGAGTTGTGAGAAAAATCAGGCGTACTCTCTTGATTGTAGACAGTGCTTAGATAGTCTTACAAGCAGTTAGTTTGATAAGTGCCATCCTTTGGAGCTTGGAAAACGTCAATGTCTTCGTCTGTGGACATGCGGTTTCAATCGAGTAAAAAGTTAGGGTTGATTTTTCGTAGTTAAAATCTCGATTCTAATGGGGATAGCAGAGGCCAGTGATTGTTGTATTTACTAAATTGGCAACAATCTATTAGTTTTTAGCTTACTGAACCTGTTTCTTCATTGCAGTTTCCCTTGATGACGCCCTCGGAATGCTTGATGAGAGCGACCTGGACCTCTCTGATTAGATGATGATGAGGAATGGTTCGAAAACCACTCTTTGTCATCTTCAGACAGCGCTTTAGTGAAAACACAAAAGCCAAGTATAAAAGCAAGAATATTGATATAGGAGTCAAAAGTAACTACGTAGCCTTACAATAACAAACTAATCTACAGCGCTTTTCATAGTCCTACAGGAGCTGTGATATCAGTAACTTTCATTATACAATTAAAACTATCTTGAAAACTTTGGCATAAACATAATAAGTTTAAAGTCATTGCATAGCATATAGAATAATGGATTGATTTATCAGGCAACATCTTGGTCTCACCTAGTATTCCTCAAATTGAAGAACAAATGAATCTTAATACGAACTCTGGAAATCCAGTTATTCCTCTCTATAAAACGGAATATTTTAAGTTGTGATACAAATTCTAAAGCAAGTCTGTAGTCCTAATACAAATAAGATGCATTCACTTCGAAATTGTCTACAAAATTTTCATGAAATATCCTTTTCAGATCCAAAAGGACAGTCAATCATTGAAATAAGCTCATTGTGCAGAAGTGATGCCAAATTAAACGAAAAAATAAATAAAAAAACAATCTAAAATTCTTTACTTTTATACTGTTAAAAGTGTCCTTAAAAGGTTTCCTTTTACCGTACCAAAACTCCTATATTGTTTTGTGTTTTCAGTAAAACGCTAGTTTTCTTTAATCCTAAAAACATAGGGAAATATCACCATTTGATTTATTTGCATTAGTTTCATTGATATATGTTAGATAGGCTGTGAAGTAATAATTTTTGTTCGTTTTATCTTTGTTCGTTTAATTTTTGTTCGTTTATTAACTTCGCTCTTTACTTCCCTCGAAAAAACTTTTTTTATTTTATTTTAATTAATCTAGCTTAGCAACGAAAGTTTAACTTATGATTGAAAATTATCCTACAGGCTAATGTAATTACGGAACAGAAAACAGGTCATTCATCTGAAAAGAAAAGAAACAGGGATGAAACCGCAACATTTAGCATTAACGAAACTTCACTTCTCTTGTACTTACTGGATTCTACACAAGTACCCAAAAAACTCGTTATGAATTCCAAAGGCTAGCGCTGCTTAAATTTCGTGTACAACATTAATGCACTCTGTTAATGCTAGGTTTATTATCTTTCAGTACCTGCTCTATCACTTACTTAACACGCCTACAACAGGTTTGCCTCTACAAAATTTCACAATAATAAATGAAGAAATATTGTACCGCCCAGTTTTTTTTGTTTTTTTTTCTTTTTTTGCTATACAAAGAAAATGTTTGAGTAAGGTAGTTGTAGTGTCAGAGAAGTAGTTCTCATAAAAGTTTCTTATCTTTAGATCGTGTTGCGAAAAATTGCGTAAAAATAATTTTCTTTAAATTATATTTTAAATGGAGTACCCTATATGTTTTTGAATATTTGTATTTTACAGAAAGATTCTTGATATTTTTTTAACAATAATATTCTGAATACATTTTTTAAATCCTAGAATAAAATCTTAACGACTACAAATCAAGGAAAACAGGTTTGCTTATTCCTATCTGAGCTTTTTATAGGCTATGTAAAATTCCTTACTGGAGGTACCAAATGAGGTTCCAAAATCAGTAATTTGTTGGAATCTTGTATCCGACCATCAGTAGATAGCTTACAAAACCGTTTTTTTTTATAGATTAGATTTTTAGACTGTGGAAGAGTGAAAATGGCCGACTTCTAATTGTTAATATCTTGTGAACAGTTGAAGATGGGTAAAGGACGTTAAATATGAAAAACGTCTAGGATTCTTTGCCCGGCTATATTCATTCTTTGCCAATTCACCGGATTATTTGCCCAGCATTACATTCCTGACCCCTCCTGGCCCCGCATTGCACTTCCGGCCACTGGCCTTGAATCAGAAGATCAGTACCTGCACAAAACACTTAACAGATTAATGTAAATTAACAAATAAAATTAGAACAGCAAATAGCTAAGAAATATGTATCGACTGCAAAAACCGGTGGGGTCTATCAACAAGTAAAAAAAATAACTAGACTAGGAACATATTGAAAATAAAGATTATTTTTAAAGCGAATATACTTAATAATTACCCTTATTCGTTAGGGTTTGCTCTTAGAGGAGATCAAAAGGACTCTTCATTCAAAATAGGGGCAATTTCTTGGAAATTAGTAAACTTTTTTTGAACTATGACGCGAATTTTGGAAAAATTTCAATAATTGTTGTCCAGATATCCAATATGAGAGCATCGACTTGACACCATACCTAATTTGAGATGTAATTGCAAACTTCACTGCAGAGCTTAGGAACGCATCCCAGTTTCTCTGAGGGTAGGAATAATATAAAGAAGTGTCACTTATGCATCTCTCGTTGAATTGCTTGATAATTTCCAAACCTTGTCAATTTCACGAGTAAATTGTAAAATCTTGAATCGGATTACTAGAGTTTGAGACCACGCTGTGACCTTCCAACAGCTAGTTGGCTGCTCAGGTCTCCCCCCTCCTAGAAGATCAATCTCTACCTCCAACTACGTTTACAGTTTTATTATTGATATTACAAACTTTTTTTAATCTATAATTGTGTGAGTAATTGTTTGAAGGGTTTTTGTTCTTTCAGGAAATATTGCATTAGCTCTTTAAAGCTTCTAAGAAATAGTTGATTACCATTTGTTTGTAATTATCCTTGCAAAGGTTGAAATTACCCTTGAATGAATTTAAAAAGACAAAATTAAAATGTTACCAACCATGCTAAAAGAGTTCTCAGTGTGTATTGACTGTTTTCATCGACAAATCTAGACTCCACTTCTTTCAAACTCAGTTTTTTATATGTTTTAAATACTTGGAATAGCCTCTTGGAATACTCATCCTGGAAAAGCAAATTCTCTGGCATCCATTCTGTTTCTTTGGGTATTTGGCTTCGCTTTGTGTTTGGAAACACAATAAAGTAGTGAAACAAACCGGTATCATAGTTGCAGTTGTGTTTGGTCAAAAAACCTTTAATATCCTGAATAACACGCTTTTCCTGTTTCTTATAAGTTGATAGTTTATTTTGCAACGTTCTGTAATCTTCTTTTGTTGGATTGTCTTTTAGTTGAAAAGCCTTCACATCTAAAATGATTACTAACGATTTTAATGTGAATAAAAAATCACCCACCTCTTTTTTTTTATTTTAGGAGTGTAAAACATATATGTGTGGAGCTTTGATTTTTTCAGCTCCTCATAAACTCTATATTCTGCCTTAAAACCATGTTCTTCCTGGTCTCCAATTTTAGTAATAACCTCTGGGAAGACATACAACTCTTCAATGTCAAGGACAGAATTCTGATTCGTGATTAGTTCAAACAACTTCTTTTCCGTAGCCTGTAAAAACGGTCTGGCTATATCTTCTCCTGGGAGTTTAATTTTCTGACAGCATGAACATTCCTTTAAAGGTCTGCTGGAATTGATTTTCAGTGTATAGCCTGGGCAAAACATGACCAGAAATCTTTTGCAGCAAAAACCCTCTCACAATGGAAAATTGTCACAGTAAAATAGATCTTAGAGAAATAAAAGATCAGGTTTTCTATACATGATGAAATATTTTCACTGCGAAATACATGCAAAGCACAAGAATTTTTTTCACCACAAAAATCTATTCAAACTGGAATACTTCCGTTGCAAAATTTGTTTCATAAAAGTGAAAGATTTAATTTCTTTCTTAGTGTTTTTTCAATAAGTACTCGGTTTATCACTAATTTCATTAACTTGCCTTTCTTCAAATAGACTTGCTCAAAGAAAACCTGATAAGAAACTGGTTCTAGCTCTAGGAACACATTTTCAGGGTGGCCCCTGAAGGCAAAAGAAAATTGCTATTTTTTCTTATAAGAAATTGCCAAAATACAAATAAGTAGTAAAAAACTTTAGCATACCTAATACGTCTACATGTGTCAATTAAAGCAAATAAGAGACAGACATTTACGTCTTGTAAATTGTGACAAAGTGTGCTTTATAGAACATTATCGTAAGTGCCCTCATTATCTAATCCTCCCGTACTATGGCTCACTGGAACAAAATGAGTATTTTCACTTGAAAATGCCCGTTGTCATGCCTATCCTTAACAGTAGGAGAAAAATAAGTTTTAAGCGGGAAAAAATTGATAAAGAAACGGTTTCTTCACCCTCCAAACAAGAAAAAGACGCTTAACAACATATAAAAATATATAAAAATATAAACATCTAGTTTGATGCGAAATTGTTTTTATTTTTACATTTTTTTTTATTTGTTTGCTAACAAACTGAGAAAAATTAAAAAAAAGTAAACTATGTGTTCACACATCTTTTATGGTCAACTATTGACTGAATTCATTTCTGGTGTTTATTTTGTCACCTAACCGTAAAAAAACAATTTATTAGTTTTCTGTCATCTCCTTTTATTTATTAGTTTTCTTTCATTCTCCTAATTTCATTGGGGGGGGGGGTGGCGATCTTCGTAAATTTTACAAAAAAGCTGCCTGGTTTATGACGAATTTTCTACAGAAATCAAGAATTTTGCTAAATTTTGGCCGAGTTTACAAAATTTTTGCCAAAGTTTTCGCCATCGGTGAAAATTTTACTAATGTCCAAAAGGTGTGGAGGCAGACGAACCATTCTGACTCGACGTAAATCGGTAGCATCTTTGATTGTTGGACCACCTTCATAGCCATTAAAAACAAGAATAGTACTCAGTGTTTTCACTTCTCCCGATTTTTTGGGAGATCTACCGAATTTCTAATCAATTTTCCGACAAAAAAGAAGATACCGAATCTCCCAAAAATCTCCAGAAAACTTAATCCCCGAAACAGTTTGCTTTGTGGTCATTCTTTTTTTTTTTTACCTGGCCGTTGCCTGTGGTCTTTTAGGGATTTTTCCTAACGTCCCAGGCAATTGAGGCGCTGCGATTTGAATTTATTGGCACAGGTATGAACATTACCCATTATTCATTCCACAGTGGTTGCATTGATTTTCTGTTTTTGATCATTTAAACACCTTCAATGTTGGTAATTAACTAATTATTTTCAATTCATAAGCTAACCACAGGTATCGGCTTGCACTAAGAAGATGGGAATTAGTACTATGTGGGTCCAGCTGATTCATTAGGTTCAAAAGTATCCAGAGTTACGACAAATTTAAAGAAATATGACAAAAATTAGACTTTGTCTGCAGTTGCTCTGTAGAACTGAAGCGGTGTGCTTCAAATGATTGAATACAAGAAACAGAGACGAAAATTACAGCATTTTGAAAACAATTTACGATTTTTGCTGGTTGACAAGTTAGTCCCATTCCTGAAAAATATGCCGCATACTCGTAAGAATGTTACTGATAAAGAAAGACTGGGTAAGCAGAAAGTGACAAATATAGTCCGCCAGGGCCTTTCAGTGTATTATAAAATATAAAATTGCGAAAAAAGGATGAAAACGAGTACAAAAAGTCGAAACGTGCCATTGACAAAGAATGACGGGAACATTCTGATAGTGCCAACGATGATAAAACAGTGACTCTGACAGCTGTGGATTACTGGAAATCGGCTTTGAGTGCGAGGGAGCATCGTGGAAACCAAACTTAGCAAAGTTTGTACAATGCTTGTTTTCCTTGCCATTTTCGAACGTAGCTTCAGAAAGACTGTTCAGCTTACTCAAGAAGTAAGGACAGACAGAAGGAATCATTTGGTAACAGTAACTTTGGCACCACAATTCAGACGAAACTTGAAATGAAACGAGACTGAGTTACAGCAGACACACTGACGGTTGACCAGCCCTTCAGAAAGAGGCTAAAAGGAGTAGTAGCGTATGCCAGCACAGCTGAGTTACGGCATGATCAGAGGAGGCTGCTCACATAAAAAGCCATGCGATAGACACAGATTATGAATGTAATGTGGTATATGTATCTGAAAGTTTTGCTATTTCTTATACTTTTTTTTAGTTATATCAATGCTAATGAACTACGACTTTGCGTTTTCTCTTTATCATTTGTGAATACCTCTGGGGATGGTGGTAAAAAAAAAATTATCCACTTAACTCAGACTCAATGGTCAAAGGCCTAGTGTCCGTAATTCTTCCAGATTTTCTGTCCCCGTCCTGAACTTAGTGGGCTGTTGTGTGGAATGTGAAAGGGCCGCAAAAAGTAAGGGTCGACAAAGAAAAATGTCATAATTAAACAGCTTTAGAGTCTGAATGAAATATAACTGCACTTAGTTTCAAAATTAAATACATTTCAAGCTTCTAGCTGCTTCCTTTTGTCATGATTGACAACGTTGATTGACGAATTTTCTTTCCGGAATTGCAGCTCGCTCCAGTAAATCTGCACTCCAAACATTTAGAATGTGGTACTTTATACTCAAATCGCTTGAACACCTCCACAAACTCAATGCAAAATACAAGAAACTGAAAATTCTACCAAATCCTGAGATCCATCTCCCGATTTTCTTCCAAATCCTGAGAGCCATCTCCCAATTTTCTCCCGAAAATTGGCAAGATTCTACAGATTGTTTGAAAAGATAAGCGGAAACACTGATAGTACTAGTATACCTAGCTTGTACGTAGTGGACGTATAAAGAAAAGTAGGCCTTAAAGGTTGACCTTACCTTCCATGGAACTCAATGTAGAAAAGAACCAGTCAGTTTTCTGGACCACTATTATAAATCGCTCGAAAAGGAGCGCTGGATCTATTTGCGCTACCACGGATGACCCCACCTTTTTGGCATTCATTAGGGTCACTTGGTCTTTTATCTTGAAGACTTTCTCCTTCAAGGTTTTTGCCGTCTTCTTACTTAGGATCACCTTTCCACTCGTATCAGCCACGTCAACATTAACATCTGGGGAAGAAGTTATAACGTTGGCAATTTTTCTAAGCTGATCGTCTCCACTGAACGGGGAAGATTCTTCAAAGTATCCAATGAGCTTCTTGGTGTCGTCGAAGCTCCTTTCTACAGGAACTCATGTCACGATTCTGTTCCCTTGTCGAATAACCAATTTTTGTCAAATTCTTCATCAAGAGGTTGATCTCAAGGCAAGCTGTTCTTGAAAGTACCCAAATGGTTCTCTGTATTTCTGTCATCCCACCTCCAGTCGTAAGACCTCCTTATGTCTTTAGGCTTCACCTATACTCTTGTTTGATGAAAAGATCTGCCGAGAGCCCGGCCGAGCGTCACTCTGATCTTCTAATGGTATGACCTCCGTGTTCAAATTGTTCGAAAAATTTCGGGTTACTAGCTTGGAGCTTAGCCATCTCTCGCTGGTATATCCAGAAAGACTTGACATAGAGGTTATGTCCAGATGCTTCTAGAAATGGAAGCATCTCTACTATGGCTTGTAATTGCAGATCCCACAGGTCCAGTCTCTGGGCACGTATGAATTTGAGTAGTATCCCAACCATTTCAAGATACTGAAACCAGAACTTTGCTTTTCTCTGAGACTGCAGATCTTGGCGTCGCTGCTTCTAAAATTTATCCAGTTGCTTGATCTGGAGATTTTGACTGAGATCTTCGGGTGGGAGGTATGTGTCTAGGACGTCATTGAAGACAGTAGACATGTCTAGAGAAGCCAAGGTTGCTTGCTCGTCTTCGAGGAGATTGTTATATATGGCCAAGCACACGAGAATTTGAGCACGAATAGCTCTGGAAATTGCTTTTCCAGAGATAATTTATGGTACTGCACCAGGTGCGTATACCAGTTCCAGGACATCTTTTAGACCAGAACCTTGCATGGTGTCATATGCCTCCGACGAAACTTATCATCAAAGGGAAACCACCCAGCTTGAGAACAATGCTACTCAGCTCATTCGTTGTGTTGGACTTCAGGATCTTCATTGACTTCCACCAGAGTAGCAGATCAAATGTGAGAACTGGTGCCAATCCGTATGTTCTCTCTTGCCAAGTAACAAAGGGCAAGGTTTAGTGGAGGCAGGATTTGTTACTAGAGGGGAGACCAATTATAGGCAAAAACAAAAAGCTTGCCTTATTGCGAAGGTTTCCCGTTCATTGTGAATTTCGTTAGAGAAAACTGACTGCATGAAACCATTCCAGCTTGGCCTTGGATTATTCAGGAACATGGTTGCTAACCACAGCTGATCGAGTGAGGCATACGGGTCATACAGAAATTTTACCTCCCGGAATGGGTGATTGGCTATTACTGAGAGAAGGTGATCCCATGGAAAGTGTTTCTGCCGTCTAACATGCAAACTTCGTGATCTGCATTGTTAGCGACATGCTGCACAGCATGTGTGGAGGTAATTTTCAAAAGGATAGGTTCATTATAGACTGATGCACAACGTTTAAATTTCTGGACTTCAGCATAGGAGGGGCAGAATCCATTTCTGTGTAAAGTGACCAATAAGAAATCTGGACTTGAAATGGTGATCCTGTTACTCCGCTAAGCCTAGTTGCTGTCAACAAATTAGGGCACGTGGGCAAGCTGCTTGGACGATGGAATTGCCAATGGCTATCACTTTGAAGGAAATATCGGTTCCAACAAACAATTTGTACAAAACCGCAATCAGGCTACCAGGTAGATAATCTTCCAGTTGTTTTCCAGAAGATAAATACTTTGTTGTTATATATGATTCCTTCTATGATGGCTGTCATTTCATGTCACTCTTGAGAATTTTTGCTTTATTTTGTCAATCTCTTCGTTATCAGTTTTTTCTAAGTAATAAAAATTCTTAAGTATCTCGGATACTTTTTCCTTGAATGTCACCACGACAGCCTTCCTGTCAATGGTTGTAAATGCATGCTGGCCTTTGAAATATTCCAGGAGCTTGCTCTTCACGTACTTGTTACAGTACTGTTCAAGACCTATTCTTTTCAAAAACTCTGCCATTTTTACGACAAGCTCACTGACAGTAAATTGTTCTTCCTCATTTTCTTCTAAAAAATCAAACAGCCTCAAAAACGCCTGTGTCTTTCATCTTGTCCTGGCCACCCCCTTTTTGGACCTTTTTTATCTGGCTCGGTATCTTCGAGAATTCCAGTGAGTTCTTGTGTCGTAAATCTGATTGGAATGCTCTTCTTTGATCGAAACATAGAAAAACAGGCTGCATGGTAAATGACGTCAACTGCGTGCAGGTCTGACACTGTACATATTGAGAGGAAAACGTTTTTTGCCCAGTCATCCCCTCGGCTTTTGCGCACTGCCTTTATACTCTCTTCAAAGTCTTTGGTCCAAGCCCTGTACCACTCATGGCCTTTTCTGTGGTTAGTGTTGACATTTATCCTTGTAGCGCAGAAAAAGCAACACTCTTGGAAATTGAAACTGGGAATCCGTGATCGAAGAAAAAAACGCTTTTTCTACGTCCGTCTTTTCTGACAAGGCTTGTCTTCTATCATTCTCAATTTTTGACACGTGCATTTTGTTTGTGAAAGTTTTTCTGCAAGCACCATGAACTCGGTTCCCTGTCTGAACAGAGAAGCTAGTACCTCACATTTTGCTGGCTTCGTTAATCGCTGCCTTGCCGTATTTCCTTCTTTCAATTCCTTTCTATTCCATAGTAGTTACGTAACGAAACACAATGACACGATTAAAAAAGAAAAAAACAACACACCTGTCTTTAAATATATGGTCAGACTCCAAAATATTTTCCATTTCACATTTTGTCAGCCGCTCTGGTGGAAGTCAATGAAGATCCTGAAGCCCGACACCACGAATGAGCTAAGTAGCATTGTTCTCAAGCGGGGCGGTTTCCATGTAGTATTGTTCTCAAGCTTGGCGGTTTCTCTAGATATGTCTACTGTCTTCAATGATGACCTAGACTGATACCTCCCACCCGAAGATCTTAGTCAGAATCTCCAGCTCAAGCAACTAGATAGCTTTTTCAAGCAGCGACGGCCACGATTTGCAGTCTCAGAAAACGGCAAAGCTCTAGTTTCAGCATCTTGACATGGTTGGCATACTGCTCAAATTTATACGTGCCGAGAGCCTGGGCCTGTGGGATCTGCACTTAAAAGCTGCAGTAGAGATGCTTCCTTTTATAGCAGCATCAGGATATAACCTCTATGTTAAGTCTGTCTTGATACAGAATTTGACAATGATTAATTATTCGACAAGTGAATAGCTTCGCAAAATGAGTTCCTTTAGAAGGGAGCGTGACTTTGACGACACCCAGGAGCTCTTTGGATACTTTGGAGAACCTTCCCTGTTCAGTGGAGACGATCAGCTTAGAAACGTTGCCAACGGCATAACTTCTTCCCCAGATGTTAATATTGACGAGGCTGATGCGGCTGGAAAGGTGATCCTAAGTAAGATAGCGGTCTGGCTATATCTTCTCCTGTGATTTTAATTTTCTGACAGCATGAACATTCCTTTAAAGGTCTGCTGGAATTGATTTTCAGTGTATAGCCTGGGCAAAACATGACCAGAAATCTTTTCTGCAAAAACCCTCTCACAATGGAAAATTGTCACAGTAAAATAGATCTTAGAGAAATAAAAGATCAGATTTTCTATACATGATGAAATATTTTCACTGCGAAATACATGCAAAGCACAAGAATTTTTTTCACCACAAAAATCTATTCAAACTGGAATACTTCCGTTGCAAAATTTGTTTCATAAAAGTGAAAGATTTAATTTCTTTCTTAGTGTTTTTCAATAAGTACTCGGTTTATCACTAATTTCATTAACTTGCCTTTCTTCAAATAGACTTGCTCAAAGAAAATCTGATAAGAAACTGGTTCTAGCTCTAAAAACACATTTTCAGGGTAGCCCCTGAACACATATCTTTTATGGTCAAATATTGACTGAATTCATTTCTGGTGTTTATTTTGTCACCTAACCGTAAAAAAACAATTTATCAGTTTTCTTTCATTTCCTTTTATTTATTAGTTTTCTTTCATTCTCCTCATTTCATTGGGGGGGGGGATCTTCGTAAATTTTACGGAACAGCTGCCTGGTTTATGACGAATTTTCTAAAGAAATCAAGAATTTTGCTAAATTTTGGCCGAGTTTAAAAAATTTCTGCCAAAGTTTTCGCCTTCGGTGAAAATTTTTACTAATGTCCAAAAGGTTGGGAGGCAGACGAACCATTCTTACTCGACGTAAATCGGTAGCATCTTTGATTGTTGGACCACCTTCATAGCCATTAAAAACAAGAATAGTACTCAGTGTTTTCACTTCTCCCGATTTTTCGGGAGATCTACCGAATTTCTAATCAATTTCCCGACAAAAAAGAAGATACCGAATCTCCCGAAAATCTCCAGAAAACTTAATCCCCGAGACATTTTACTTTGTGGTCATTCTTTTTTTTCTTTTTTTTTTACCTGGCCGTTGCCTGTGGTCTTTTAGGGATTTTTCCTAACGTCCCAGGCAATTGAGGCACTGCGATTTTGAATTTATTGGCATAGGTATGAACATTGCCCATTATCCATTCCACAGTGGTTGCATTGATTTTCTGTTTTTGATCATTTAAACACCTTCAAGGTTTGTAATTAATAAATTAACTTCAATTCATAAACTAACCACAGGTGTTGGCTTGCACTAAGAAGATGGGAACTAGCACTATGTGGGTCCAGCTGAATCATTAGGTTCAAAAGTATCCAGAGTTACGACAAATTTAAAGAAATATGACAAAATTAGACTTTGTCTGCAGTTGCTCTGTAGAATTGAAGCGGTTTGCTTCAAATGGTCGAATACAATAAACAGAGAAAAAAATTGCAGCATTTTGAAAACAATTTACGATTTTTGCTGGCTGACAAGTTAGTCCCATTCCTGAAAAATATGCCGCATACTCGTAAGAATGTTACTAATAAAGAAAAACTGGGTAAGCAGAAAGTGACGAATATAGTCCGCCAGGGCCTTTCAGTGTATTATAAAACATAAAATTGCGAAAAAAGGATGAAAACAAGTACAAAAAGTCGAAAAGTGCCATTGACAAAGAATTGCGGGAACATTCCGATAGCGCCAACGATGATAAAACAGTGACTCTGACAGCCGTGGATTACTGGAAATCGGCTTTGAGTGCGAGGGAACATCGTGGAAACCAAACTTTGCAAAGTTTGTACAATACTTGTTTTCCTTGCCATTTTCGAACGTAGCTTTAGAAAGACTGTTCAGCTTACTCAAGAAGTAAGGACAGACAGAAGGAATCATTTGGTAACAGTAACTTTGGCACCACAATTCAGACGAAACTTGAAATGAAACGAGACTGAGTTACAGCAGACACACTGACGGTTGACCAGCCCTTCAGAAAGAGGCTAAAAAGAGTAGTAGCGTATGCCAGCACAGCCGAGTTACTGCATGATCAGAGTAGGCTGCTCAGATAAAAAGCCATGCGATAGACACAGATTATGAATGTAATGTGGTATATGTATCTGAAAGTTTTGCTATTTTTTACAATTTTTTTCAGTTATATAAATTCTAATGAACTACGACTTTGCGTTTTCTCTTTATCATTTGTGAATACCTCTGGGGATGGTGGTAAAAAAAAATTATCCACTTAACTCAGACTCAATGGTCAAAGGCCTAGTGTCCGTAATTCGTCCAGATTTTCTGTCCCAGTCCTGAACTTAGTGGGCTGTTGTGTGGAATGTGAAAGGGCCGCAGAAAGTAAGGGTCGATAAAGAAAAATGTCATAATTAAACAGCTTTAGAGTCTGAATGAAATATAACTGCACTTAGTTTCAAAATTAAAGACATTTCAAGCTTCTAGCTGCTTCCTTTTGTCATGTTTGACAACGTTCATTGACGAATTTTCTTTCCGGAATTGCAGCTCGCTCCAGTAAACCTGCACTCCAAACATTTAGAATGTGAAACATTTAGAACTCAAATCGCTCGAACACCTCCACAAACTCAATGCAAAATACAAAAAACTGAAAATTCTCCCAAATCCTGAGATCCATCTCCCGATTTTCTTCCGAATCCTGAGAGCAATCTCCCAATTTTCTCCCGAAAATTGGCAAGATTCTACAGATTGTTTGAAAAGATAAGCGGAAATACTGATAGTACTAGTATACCTAGCTTGTACGTAGTGGACGTATAAAGAAAAGTAGGCCTTAAAGGTTGACCTTACCTTCCATGGAACTCAATGTAGAAAAGAACCAGTCAGTTTTCTGGACCACTATTATAAAACGCTGGAAAAGGAGTGCCGGATCTATGTGTGCTACCACGGATGACCCCACCTTTTTGGCATTCATTAGGGTCACTTGGTCTTTTATCTTGAAGACTTTCTCCTTCAAGGTTTTTGCCGTCTTCTTACTTAGGATCACCTTTCCACTCGTATCAGTCGCGTCAACATTAACATCTGGGGAAGAAGTTATACCGTTGGCAATTTTTCTAAGCTGATCGTCTCCACTGAACGGGGAAGATTCTTCAAAGTATCCAATGAGCTTCTTGGTGTCGTCGAAGTTCCTTTCTACAGGAACTCATGTCACGATTCTGTTCCCTTGTCGAATAACCAATTTTTGTCAAATTCTTCATCAAGAGGTTGATGTCAAGGCAAGCTGTTCTTGAAAGTACCCAAATGGTTCTCTGTATTTATGTCATCCCACCTCCAGTCGTAAGACCTCCTTATGTCTTTAGGCTTCACCTATACTCTTGTTTGATGACAAGATCTGCCGAGAGCCCGGCCGAGCGTCACTCTGATCTTCTAATGGTATGACCTCCGTGTTCAAATTGTTCGAAAAATTTCGGGTTACTAGCTTGGAGCTTAGCCATCTCTCGCTGGTATATCCAGAAAGACTTGACATAGAGGTTATGTCCAGATGCTTCTAGAAATGGAAGCATCTCTACTATGGCTTGTAATCGCAGATCCCACAGATCCAGTCTCTGGGCATGTATGAATTTGAGTAGTATCCCAACCATTTCAAGATACTGAAACCAGAGCTTTGCTTTTCTCTGAGACTGCTGATCTTGGCGTCGCTGCTTCAAAAATTTATCCAGTTGCTTGATCTGGAGATTTTGACTGAGATCTTTGGGTGGGAGGTATCCGTCTAGGACGTCATTGAAGACAGTAGACATGTCTAGAGAAGCCAAGGTTGCTTGCTCGTCTTCGAGGAGATTGTTATATATGGCCAAGCACACGAGAATTTGAGCACGAATAGCTCTGGAAATCGCTTTTCCAGAGAGAATCTATGGTACTACACCAGGTGCGTATACCAGCTCCAGGACCTCTTTTAGACCAGAACCTTGCATGGTGTCTTATGCCTCCGACGAAACTCATCATCAAAGGGAAACCGCCCAGCTTGAGAACAATGCTACTCAGCTCATTCGTGGTGTTGGACTTCAGGATCTTCATTGACTTCCACCAGAGTAGCAGATCAAATGTGAGAACTGATGCCAATTTGTATGTTCTCTCTTGCCAAGTAACAAAGGGCAAGGTTTAGTGGAGGCAGGATTTGTTACTAGAGGGGAGACCAATTATAGGCAAAAACAAGAAGCTTGCCTTATTGCGAGGGTTTTCCGTTCATTGTGAATTTCGTTAGAGAAAACTGACTGCATGAAACCATTCCAGCTTGGCCTTGGAATATTCAGGAACCTGGCTGCTAACCACAGCTGATCGAGTGAGGCATACTGGTCATACGGAAACTTAATCTCCCAGAATGGGCGATTGGCTATTACTGAGAGAAGGTGATCCCATGGAAAGTGTTTCTGGCGTCTATCATGCAAACTTCGTGATCTGCATTGTTAGCGACATGCTGCACAGCATGTGTGGAGGTAATTTTAAAAAGGCTAGGTTCATTATAGACTGATGCACAACGTTTAAATTTCTGGACTTCAGCATAGGAGGGGCAGAATCCATTTCTGTGTAAAGTGACTTGGCTTGGACGATGGAATTACCAATGGCTATCACTTTGAAGGAAATATCGGTTCCAACAAACAATTTGTACAAAAACGCAATCAGGCTACCAGGTAGATAATCTTCCAGTTGTTTTCCAGAAGATAAATACTTTGCTTTTATATATGATTCCTTCTGTGATGGCTGTCATTTGATGTCACTCTTGAGAATTTTTGCTGCTGCTCTAATAAGCTTGATTTTGTCCCTCTCTTCGTTATCAGTTTTTTCCAAGTAATAAAAATTCTTAAGTATCTCGGATACTTTTTCCTTGAATGTCACCACGACAGCCTTCCTGTCAGTGGTTGTAAATGCATGCTGGCCTTTGAAATATTCCAGGAGCTTGCTCTTCACGTACTTGTTACAGTACTGTTCAAGACCTATTCTTTTCAAAAACTCTGCCATTTTTACGACAAGCTCACTGACAGTAAATTGTTCTTCCTCATTTTCTTCTAAAAAATCAAACAGTCTCAAAAACGCCTGTGTCTTTCATCTTGTCCTGGCCACCCCCTTTTTGGACCTTTTTTATCTGGCTCGGTATCTTCGAGAATTCCAGGGAGTTCTTGTGTCGTAAATCTGATTGAAATACTCTTCTTTGATCGAAACATGAAAACAGTGCGATCAACTGCGTGCAGGTCTGACACTGTACATATTGGGAGGAAAACGTTATTTGCCCAGTCATCCCCTCGGCTTTTGCGCACTGCCTTTATACTCTCTTCAAAGTCTTTGGTCCAAGCCCTGTACCACTCATGGCCTTTTCTGTGGTTAGTGTTGACATTTATCCTTGTAGCGCAGAAAAAGCAACACTCTTGGAAATTGAAACTGGGAATCCGTGATCGAAGAAAAAAACACTTTTTCTGCGTCCGTCTTTTCTGACAAGGCTTGTCTTCTATCATTCTCAATTTTTGACACGTGCATTTTGTTTGTGAAAGTTTTTCTGCAAGCACCATGAACTCGGTTCCCTGTCTGAACAGAGAAGCTAGTATCTCACATTTTGCTGGCTTCGTTAATCGCTGCCTTGCCGTATTTCCTTCTTTCAATTCCTTTCTATTTCATAGTAGTTACGTAACGAAACACAATGACACGATTAAAAAAGAAAAACAACACACCTGTCTTTAAATATATGGTCAGACTCCAAAATATTTTCCATTTCACATTTTGTCAGCCACTCTGGTGGAAGTCAATAAAGATCCTGAGTCCGACACCACGAATGAGCTAAGTAGCATTGTTCTCAAGCAGGGCGGATTTCCATGTAGTATTGTTCTCAAGCTTGGCGGTTTCTCTAGATATGTCTACTGTCTTCAATGATGTCCTAGAACTGATACCTCACACCCGAAGATCTTAGTCAGAATCTTCCAGCTCAAGCAACTAGATAGCTTTTTCAAGCAGCGACGGCCACGATTTGCAGTCTCAGAGAACGGCAAAGCTCTAGTTTCAGTATCTTGACATGGTTGGCATACTGCTCAAATTTATACGTGCCGAGAGCCTGGGCCTGTGGGATCTGCACTTAAAAGCTGCAGTAGAGATGCTTCCTTTTATAGCAGCATCAGGATATAACCTCTATGTTAAGTCTGTCTTGATACAGAATTCGACAATGATTAATTATTCGACAAGTGAATAGCATCGCAAATTGAGTTCCTGTAGAAGGGAGCGTGACTTTGACGACACCCAGAAGCTCGTTGGGTACTTTGGAGAATCTTCCCCGTTCAGTGGAGACGATCAGCTTAGAAACATTGGCAACGGCATAACTTCTTCCCCAGATGTTAATGTTGACGAGGCTGATGCGGCCGGAAAGGTGATCCTAAGTAAGATAACGGGAAAAACCTTGAAGGGAAAAGTCTTAAAAAAAAGACCAAGTGAACTAAATGAATGCCAAAAAGGCAGGGTCATCCATGGTAGCGCACATAGATCCGTTGCTCCTTTTCCAGCGATTTATAATAGTGGCCCAGCGAACTGACCTTCGAGAAGAATACTTCAAGTACGAACTTAACACGATTATTCCTTCTCTTTTTGAAAGTGATGGCTTAATGAGAAAAGCGAATAAGCCAGAACTTGTAAAATCAATCTTGAAAGCTTGTGAGATTGAGTCTCAGTCACCCTAAGGACCTGCGTCTGTGTGTAGCATCGTCTTGGACGGTGGTTCTCTTCTACATCAGGCAAATTTGCTCAGGCTTATAACCTTTGATGGGTAAGGCTAAGCCTAATGAAACATATTTAAAATCAGCATAAAAATCCTTTGGTTTTGATATATCTCTTGGCATAGAAATTCCGTTCTATAAAGCCGGGTCGCTCCTTACTTACAGTTCGTTACCACGAAGTGTTTGAAAATTGTTTCCGAGAACATAATTATGAGGATTTCGAAAAAGAGTCCAGAAACCTTAGAAAAGTAAATTTAAAAGAAAACAAACTTTTTCAACTTAAAGTAAGGCATCAAATCAGGAGATCGGTACCTGCGCAACGAAGACGATTGGTCAGTGTGAATTTTTTAAGTTTTTAAGCCTAGCCGCAAACAATGTGAGCCTCTTCTTGATGGCTTGAGCCGGGCCTTGGCACGGCTACGCGAAATGTTTGTATATATCAGTTCTCATTGCTCCTTGACATCTAACTGCAGAAAATTGGTGCTTCTTCTTGATGTCATGGCGTCATGATAGGCTCAATGCACCCTCCCTGGAAAATATACAAATTCTTCCTATCCAGGTCGTTTTTGTTGCCACAAACGTCAGTATGTCAGTTTTAAGAAAAAAAAAAATATGTAGCCAAATTCAAGGCCAGGTCCCGGCACTCAGGATACGGAGGGCTTGTATATGGTGATTTTTTTTGTAAGTAGCAACCTCCAAATGAGTTGCTAATGTTTATTACTGTTTCCTCGGGAAAATGGAGGGCTTCACAGGGAATGTATCTAACTTTGAATTTTCCAATGACTTGTTGCTTTCATTTTTACCCGTTTTGATTCTCAATTTTGCAATAGTTTTACAGGACCTCGAAGTTTAATCGAAGGGAAATTTTACTTTAGTTTAAAATTTCAAGACAAAATCTTCCACTTCAAGGTAGAGAACTACAATAGGCACATTATGTAAAAGGCCTTGATTTTAGTATTTATTATAGACTTTTTTGTGGAGCTGATGAAATAATATTTTCGTATTTCCGCTTGTTAGAGTCAATTTGAAAATAAAACTGTATCTTAAAAAAGCACTTGTTTCTGTCTTTTCTTCTCGACTCTTTTTGCCTCCCAAATTATGGCTTTAAGTATAAAGATAATTTTTTCATTTAATATCAATTATTAACAAAAAACGAAATGTAAATGCACCCCCCTCAAATGCCATGGCATTGCAATTGCTTTGGCCTAGTCTGCCCTGCTGCAAAATGCAACAAGCCTATGGCTTTCTTCTGTATTGGATAAAATAAATAAATAAAATAATCAAATCATTCAATTTGTTTGAAACGATGAAGAATGTCATTGCTTTGCAAACTAGGACATGTAGTTCTAGGTCACAGCTAGGACTTCATGTCCTTTCGTAACCGCCAGAGTATTTTTTTTTCTGTATACGGGTGTATCTTGTGGAGCCCATACGATGAAATCCGTCGGTTTTTGTATTTCTTCAAATTTTTGTAAGATATTTTAAGTCAGTGATTTCTTAGCTAGAATGTTATTAGCTCATTTTTATAATAATATAGATCAAGGGAGCTAATGTAGTTCCAAACATGTAGCTAAATCATGTAGCTAAATGCGGGTTCCTGCCCGCCTTGCTTTTTCCTTGCAGTTTGTTAGAACACACTATATGGTAAGATTTTCTTGTGATAAACAGCTTTATTTGAGCATATTCATTTTATTCAGTTGAAGTTGAGCATCGAAAAGAAGTGGGTCAATTTGACCGCTGAATTTTGAGTTTAATTTTAATTTTTCTTTCGCTGTTCTGCAGTTTTTTTTTCAAATTTTTGAAGAAATAATAGATTTTAGTTCTAGGGGGCGAATTATCTTTTTATAAAAGGGGTATATTTAACTTTGTCATTATAAAATCAAAAGTTGGTTTATGTACAGGCAGGAGAGTTTTGAGTATTGGCCCTTAGAAACGTGAAGAAGTGAAAAACCGCACTTTAGAGGCTTTTGATATCTTTGAAATCTGTTGATCATGGGAGGATTAATGAAACTTCCAGTAATGAAATCAGAGTCTAAAATATTGCCTTTGAACCCGTTTTATGTTTTAAAGCTTGGGAAATTCGCTGGAAGACTAGTCTGCAGCTGATGGATTCTTGGGAAACGATAAATCTTTCCCTATTTTAGATTTGGGTTTGATTTTTCTTTTACTCTAGGGTTTGGGTGAAATTTTGATACATGGTGAAAATAGTGGTGAACATGGTGAACATGGTGATACATGGTGATATTTGGTGAAAATTTGATACATGATAATGAATAAAAATCCAATATATTATAGATGAAACAGATTGCTCCTTTTGACATGTATATTTATCATATAAAAACTGCCGAGTTTCATTTCTTTTGCCTGCAAATTTAGTTACTCATTCTATTTGAGAAGTTTTTTTTAATACGTTTACAAAAAAAATCACTACAAAGAAAATATATTCTAAAATATATTCCCATGCTCCACTGATTTTTTTGGGGGGAGGAGGGGCTTTCTTGGTCAATGAGCCAAATATTCGATTTGGTCGGCAAAATTCGACATACTGGAAGCACTACGGTGAAAAAGGATATCAAAGCTCTGAGATTTTGCGCATCTCTCTGCACCGTGAGCATGAAACTGGTGCAGCTATCTATAGGTCCTTGTTATTTTTATTTTATTTTTTTTTAACTGACTCAAATCAGTTCAAAGAAAATCCATTAGATAGCATTGGCATACATTTAGTTACATCTTATAGTGTAGATAATTAATTTTGTGGCTCGAATTGTGATTTCAGGGTTAGATGTTGCCATGAAGTATCAAGGATTGTTATATGTGTTATATCTGTAAAGAGAGGGTAGAGCATTTACGGAACCTTGCTTTTTTAGATAGTGCCTACACTGAAATGCAGGGTCTTGTGTGGCTATAGCTCTTTAGTGCTGCCACTGGTCCTACTAGTCCGTGCCCAAATTTCGCTTCAATGCTAAATTTTAGAAAATAAACTTGTACGTTTAGAAACCTAACGATAACATAAAGCATAAAAAGATAATATGGTCTAATTAAGTAAATAATGAAAGGATTACGCAGCAATTATTGTTGTTAATATGATTTGTCTAATAGATTAGACCAAGAGCTAAAACACAAGTTGTTAAAAAATTCCTGTTCTTATTTACTTTTGATAAATTTGCTATTCACTTTTTACCCACATTGAGCTAATTACCTTATCTTTATGGAATATTTTTCCAGCTTGCAAATGTTTGTAGTTCGTAGTTCGAAAAGATAAATTCCTGACTATTTGAATAATAGACTAAGATAAAAAAAATTGATATGAAATAACCTCAACTTCGGTAGTGTTTTTTTTTTTTTTTATTTCAGAAGTGGAGTTAAGGGAATACAATATTTCAGACGAGGTGTAAAATTTAAAATAAAAGAAAAGCAGGCAAGATATATGCACAAATACAGGAAGAATTACAAAAGCCAGGAGATTGCAGTTTGTTTTTAAATGAGTCCTATACCTCTTTCTGCAAAAATGAAAAAGTTCTTCAAGAAAGAGGACTGTACTTCTCAAAATTAATTAAAAAAACTTTCCGAAAAATAAGTTTTTTTAAAGAAAAGTAAAGGCCATTTTAAACTTAAGCTCAGCAGATAAAAATACCTTTTAAAATTAAAAATAAAAATGACCATAAATTACTATTAAAGAATAAATGAAACTCAAAACGAACAGAAATTAAATAAACAATTATAGCAAAAACATACAACAAGTAATAATGTAAATGATTAAATAGATCATAAAGCGAGTTATGCTTAGATTGAATATGAATATAAAGCTTAAAACGAAATAGAATATTTTACTATTGAAGAATAAATGAAACTTAAAACGAACAGAAAGTAAATAAACAGTTAATGAAAACAACCATATAATAGATATTAATGTAAATGAATAAATAAATCTTAAAAAGATTGAAACTTGAATCGAATTTGCAAACTAAGCTTGAAACAATAAAAAATCACCACAAACAAGAGTTTGGGTATGACCTCCTTCTCTCACTGTAAAAGTCTAAAACCTACTGCGTCATTGGCGCTTTACTAAAAAAAATTTTATGACGAATATTTTCTTTTTTTCTTAATATTGAAAATAAACATTAAAACTATAGTAATATTTTGAACTGATGAGCTTTCAGCAATTAATATCATCATACATAAAATATTCAGTTTAATTTATTAGCTCTTTTTAAAGTTGTTAAAGACGAATATAGTTTCCCTGCAAACAAGTGTTTGGATACTGCCTCCTTTCCTAACTGTAAATAAAAACCAAAAGCGTTCTGCGTCATTGGCGCTTAACTGAAAACGGATTATATTACAAATATTTTCTTTTCCCGTTCTTACAATATTGAAAATAAAAATACAATTAAGGTGAAATAAATCCTTGAACTGATGAATTTTTCAACAATTAATATTATTATAAATCAAATATTCAATTTGATGTTGTTTATACTTTTCAAGACGCATATAGTTTTCAGTAAAGCGCCAATGAAACAGTAGGTTTTAGACTTTTACAGTGAGAGAAGGAGGTCATACCCAAACTCTTGTTTGTGGTGATTTTTGTTCGTTTCAAGCTTGATTGTCATATTCAACTTAAGTTTCACTCGTTTGAAGATTTATTTATTAATTTACATTAATAGCTATTGTATGTTTGTTTGCATTGATTGTTTATTCAATTTCTGTTCGTTTTAAGTTTCATTTATATTTCAACAGGAAAATATTCTTTTTCGTTTTAAGCTTGATATTCATATTCAATCTAAGCATTACTCGCTTTAAGATCTATTTATTCATTTATATTATAACTTTTCATGAGCCTTTCCTATGATCGTTTATTTAATATCTGCTATTGTTGGGTTTCATTTATTCAGTATTATTAATCTAGGGTTCTGTTGAAGTTGGATTGTAAAAGATGTTTGTAGATGATGATCTTAATTTTAAAATGGCCTTTAATTTACTTTGAAAAGATGATTTTTATGCAATTTTTTTTAATTAATTTTTGTTCGTTTTTTATTGGAAAAATTTCAAGTTCTTAAAAATTCCTTATTTCGAAATAAAACTTAAAAAAAAATCAAATGTTCATCAAAGTATCAAAACTGATATCAAAGTAACAATATCAAAGTGAAAAAATGGGTTTGTGTTAACTTCGGAGTTTTTATTATCTGATGTTTGAACTATTTTTAACAAATTTGCTATATCATAATTTTTATCAGATGGGTTTGGTGAAAAAAGGCGTGGGGGGACTATATTAATCTTCGGTCTCTTTTTACTCTTTATAAGTGAACTAGAACTTTCTTTTTTCGATCAAATGAGCCCTCTCTGAAGTCTATACGAGTATCCCTTCTATAAGAACCATATATATCCCCAGAGTGTAACTTACAACGCCTATCTCTGGGCCCTGAGGGGACGTGTCAACCCCGGAGTTTTAATATCTTAAGGTTGCAATATTTCTAAGAAAATGCTCACCTTAAATATTTATTCGATGGGTTTTTCCATCCGATAAACACAAAGCCGTAGAGAGTGGGCGGGGCTTGTTGCCCTCCGATCTTTTTTCACCCTGAGAAAATGAACTACAACTTTCAATTTCCTTTCTAATAAGCCGTCCAGGAAGTTTATACGAATTTCCCTTCCATGAGAACCATGTATGCACCGAGGGCATAACTTACAACGCCTACCCCCGGGCCCTGGGGGGCTGTGTTAACACCGGAGTTTTTGTTATCTGAGCTTTGAACTATTTTTGACAAAATGTGTATCTCAAAAATTTTATCTGATGCGTTTAGGGCGTGGAGCAGGGGGTGGGGCTAGCTGCCCTCCGATCTCTTTTGACTCTTAAAAATTTAACAAGAACTTTTAATTTCCAGTCAAATGAGCCCTCTTCGATGTTTATACGAGCATCCCTTCCATAAAAACTATATATGCTCCTAGTGCATTACTCATAACGCCTGCATCCGGGCCCAGGCGGGTTTCGTCGACTCAAGAATTTTTCTTATCTGACCTTTGAACTATTTTAATGAAATGGCTATTATAAAAAAATTATCGGAAGGGCTTGGGGAAAAAAGAGTGTTTGGGGGGGGGGGGAGTAGTTGCCCTCGGATATCTTTTGACCCTTTAAAAGTGAACTAGAACTTTCAGTATCCAATCAAATGAGCCCCCTCTGAAGCTTATACGAGTATCGCTTTCACAAGAACCATATACGCTCCCAGGACAACTCTTACAACGCCTATCCTCGGGGCTCTGGGGGGGGGCGTTTTTGTTACCTAATTTTGAACAATTTCCAAAACACTGGCTATCTCAAAATTTGTAGTGGACGGGTTTGGGGAAAAAAGAGCGTGGGGGGGGGCTAGTTTATCTCTCTTGACCTTTAAAAAGTGAACTAGAACTTTCAATTTCCAATTCAAATGAGCTCTCTATGAAGTTTATACGAGCATCCCTTTCATAAAAACCATACATGCCCTTAGGGCATAACTTAGAACGCCTTCCCTGTGCCCTGGGGGGTTCTATTGACACCGGATTTTTTCTTATACGGCCTTTGAACTATTTTTAACAAGATGTCTATCTCAAAATTTTCATCCGATGGGTTTTGAAAAAGAAGGCGTGGGGGGGGGGGGATGGCTAGCTGCCCTCGGATCTCTTTTGAAAGTAGAAAGCTATCTTATAGTCCCACGGGGACTCCTTATATGGGCATAGAATACTGACGGGACTCCAAATAAGGGCATAGAGTCATTAGGGAGAATGATTACGTAATGGGCTCAATGACCTCTTCCTTCAAGGTCGATTTATTTGATGTTTCTATGTGTAATAACTCCGGGACGAAGGTTGCACATGCGCATTGAATTCTAACGGGAACAATGTTATTGATCTAGGACTCGAGGGGGAGGTGAATTTCCGAGAACTTGATTTACATAATCGCTAGGGGAAATTATTGATTCACGAAGGGAAAATTAAGAAACAAACATGGCTTCATTGTTGTTTGGCTAGCCTGACCTGAGAAATTGATTTACATAATCGCTAGGGGAAATTATTGATTCACGAAGGGGGAATTAAGAAATTGGCTTCTTTAATCTTAGGTCTGAGGGATAAACGTTCTTTAGGTCAGAGAGAAAAATTAATATTCTATTTTTAAATAGGGCTTCATTGATCTATAGTGTCAGGAATTATAAATGACATCACTTATTATCTTGGAATTATGTGGGAGTCTAAAGAGATAGAAATTCTATTTTTAAATACGGCTTCACGGAGCTTTAAGTCGGAGAGATAAATTGATATTCTAACGAAACCTTAATAGTTTAGCTAGGAAAATTTATGAGATGAAGAGATTAACGTAGGAAAGGGTTTCCTTGAAATTTGAAATGTGAAAGCACAGAGATGCCAAAAAACAAAAGGAACACATAGAAATTACTTTTAGGGGATTATTTGGGCGAAAGCGTTTTAGACAGCTTATGGAATTATTTCGGCGAAACAGTTAGAGACATTTTAAAAGATGATTTTAGAAAGGGTTTTAGAAGAGGTTTTGAGTGTGGTCGTTATAATACACAAGTTCCATTGAACAGTGTTGTGAGGTCCCCTACCACAACCCCAAAGGGCCCCGATCGCCATACACCGATCCAAAGGGTTCCAATCCCCATACCCCAATCCAGAAGGAACCCCCCGGTCCCCAAAGGTTCCCAGGGCTCCAACCCGGCCCCCCAAACCCTCAAAGGCCCTCCCCGGGCCCCCAAAGGCACATCGAGCTCCCAAAAGACCACCGGGGTCCCAATGGCCTTCACCCGGTCTCCAAATGTCCCCCAGGCTCCCAACTGGCCACCCAGGACCCCCCAAGGCCCTCCACCGGTCCCCAAAGGTCCCCCAGGCTCCCAAAGGGCCCCCCTCCCCTCCCTCTCCCTCCCTCTCCTCCCCCTCCTCACCGTCCCCTCCCCCTCCTCCCAATCCCCCTCCCCCTCCCCTCCCCTCCCCTCCCCTCCTAACCTCCCCATTTTTTAATATTTTTTGTGCATTGAGACACAGAAGGGCACCCTCCCCCCGCCCCCCCCCCCCCCAAAGGGCCCCCGACGCCCCAAAGGCCTGATTTTTCAGAGTCATGGTTTACCAATTTGGATTTCTTTCGTTGAAATGCAAGAGTTGGAATTTCTGAGCCGTTCATAGGAGTGTGTTGTCTGAAACTTATGATTTGAGATGTGTAGTTTGCAAGTTGGACTTTTCGGAGCTATGATTCTTAGTCTTTCATAGGCGTTTGTTGTCTGAAACTTCTAGTTTGGGATGAATAGTTTGCTATTTCAGGCTTTTCTGAGCTAAGGTTTCCTAGTATTTCATGGGTGAATGTTGTCTGAAACTTATGATTTGGGATATGTAAAATACTATTTCGAGCTTTTCTAAGCTAGATTTCTTAGTCTTTCGTTGGGGTGTGCTGTCTGAAACCTATGATTTGGGATGGGATGGATTGCTATTTTTGACTTTTCTGAGCTGGATTTCTTAGCCATTCATAGGTGTGTGATGTCTGAAACTTATGATTTGGGATGGTTAATTTGCTATTTTTGACTTTTATGAGCTAGGTTTTTTAGCCGTTCATACGTGTGTGTTGACTGAAACTTATGATTTGGGATATGTAAATTGCTATTTCGGGCTTTTCTGAGTTGGATTTCTTAGTGTTTCATAGGTATGTGTTGTCTGAAACCTATGATATGGGATGTGTGGGTTGCTATTTTTGACTTTTCATAGTCAGATTTCTTAGTCTTTCGTAGGTGTCTGTTGTCTGAAACCTATGATTTGGATTGTGTGGATTGCTATTTTTGACTTTTCTGAGCTGGATTTCATAGCCTTTTCGTAGGGATGTGTCGACTGAAACCTATGACTTGGGATGAGTGGTTTGCTTTTTGGACTTTTCAGAGCTGGATTTCTTAGCCGTTCATAGGTGAGTGTTGTCTAAAAACCTATGATTTGGGATGGTTAATTTGATATTTTTGACTTTTCTGAGCTAGGTTTCTTAGCCTTTCATAGGTGTGTGCTGTCAGAAATTATGATTTGGGATGTGTAGTTTGCTATTTCAGGCTTTTCTGAGCTAAGGATTCCTAGTATTTCCTAAGTGAATGTTGTCTGAAACCAATAGTTTGGGATGAGTAGTTTGCTATTTCAGGCTTTTATGAGCTAGGTTTCTTAGCCTTTCGTAGGTGTGTGTTGACTGAAACTTATGATTTGGGATATTTCATTTGCTATTTCCGACTTTTCATAACCGGATTTCTTAGTCTTTCGTAGGTGTGTGGTCTCTGAAACCTATGATTTGGGATGTGTGGGTTGCTATTTTTTGACTTTTCTGAGCTGGATTTCTTAGCCTTTCGTAGGTGTGTGTTGACTGAAACCTATGATTTGGGATGGTTAATTTGCTATTTTTGACTTTTCTGAGCTAGATTTCTTAGCCTTTCATAGGTGTGTGCTTTCAGAAAATTATGATTTGGGAGGTGTAGTTTGCTTTTTGGACTTTTCAGAGCTAGGATTCTTAGTCACTCATAGGTGTTTGTTGTCTGAAACTTTGAGTTTGGGATGAGTAGTTGGCTATTTCAGACTTTTCTGAGCTAAGGTTTCTTAGTATTTCGTAGGTGAATGCTGTCTGAAACTTATGATTTGGGATATGTAAATTACTATTTCGGGCTTTTCTGAGTTGGATTTCTTAATCTTTCATAGGTGTGTGGTGTCTGAAACCTATGATTTGGGATGAGTGGTTTGCTTTTTGGACTTTTCTGAGCTGGATTTCTGAGCCTTTCGTAGGTATGTGTTGACTGAAACCTATGATTTGGGATGTGTAGTTTGCTATTTTTGACTTTTCTGAGCTAGGTTTCTTAGCCTTTCATAGGTATGTGTTTCAAGGTTAGGAGGGGAGGGGGAGGGGAGGGGAGGGGAGGGGGATTGGGAGGAGGGGGAGGGGACGGTGAGGAGGGGGAGGAGAGGGAGGGAGAGGGAGGGGAGGGGGCCCTTTGGGAGCCTGGGGGACCTTTGGGGACCGGTGGAGGGCCTTGGGGGTCCTGGGTGGCCAGTTGGGAGCCTGGGGGACATTTGGAGACCGGGTGAAGGCCATTGGGACCCCGGTGGTCTTTTGGGAGCTCGATGTGCCTTTGGGGGCCCGGGGAGGGCCTTGGAGGGTTTGGGGGGCCGGGTTGGAGCCCTGGGAACCTTTGGGGACCGGGGGGTTCCTTCTGGATTGTGGTATGGGGATTGGAACCCTTTGGATCGGTGTAGGGCGATCGGGGCCCTTTGGGGTTGTGGTAGGGGACCTTACAACACTGTTCAATGGAACTTGTGTATTATAACGACCACACTCAAAACCTCTTCTAAAACCCTTTCTAAAATCATCTTTTAAAATGTCTCTAACTGTTTCGCCGAAATAATTCCATAAGCTGTCTAAAACGCTTTCGCCCAAATAATCCCCTAAAAGTAATTTCTGTGTGTTCCTTTTGTTTTTTGTCATCTCTGTGCTTTCACATTTCAAATTTCTAGGAAACCCTTTCCTACGTTAATCTCTTCATCTCATAAATTTACCTAGCTAAACTATTAAGGTTTTGTTAGAATATCAATTTATCTCTCCGACTTAACGCTCAGTGAAGCCGTATTTAAAAATAGAATTTCTATCTCTTTAGACTCCCACATAATTCCAAGATAACAAGTGATGTCATTTATAATTCCTGACACTATAGATCAATGAAGCCCTATTTAAAAATAGAATATTAATTTTTCTCTCTGACCTAAAGAACGTTTATCCCTCAGACCTAAGATTAAAGAAGCCAATTTCTTAATTCCCCCCTTCGTGAATCAATAATTTCCCCTAGCGATTATGTAAATCAATTTCTCAGGTCAGGCTAGCCAAACAACAATGAAGCCATGTTTGTTTCTTAATTTTCCCTTCGTGAATCAATAATTTCCTCTAGCGATTATGTAAATCAAGTTCTCGGAAATTCACTTCCCCCTCGAGTCCTAGATCAATAACATTGTTCCCGTTAGAATTCAATGCGCATGTGCAACCTTCGTCCCGGAGTTATTACACATAGAAACATCAAATAAATCGACCTTGAAGGAAGAGGTCATTGAGCCCATTACGTAATCATTCTCCCTAATGACTCTATGCCCTTATTTGGAGTCCCGTCAGTATTCTATGCCCATATAAGGAGTCCCCGTGGGACTATAAGATAGCTTTCTACTTTTGACTATTAAAAAGTGAGCTCGAACTTTCAATATCCAATCAAATGAGCCCTCTCTGAAGTTTATACGAGCATCCCTTTCATACGAACAATATATGCCCCAGGGCATAACTTACAACGCCTGCTCCCGGGCCCTGGGGGGTTGTGACGACACCTGAGTTTTTGCTAGCTGACTTTTGAGAAATTTTTAACTTAATGGCTATCTAAAAATTTTTATTGGATACATTTGGGGGAAAAGGGGCGTGGGGAAGGGGGGCTAGTTAACCTCCAATCTCTTTTTGCCCTAAAAAACTTATCGGATGGGTTTGAGGAAAAAAGAGCGTGGAGGGGGGGGGTGTCGACATTGAAACTTTCGTTATATGATCTTTGAACGATTTTTAAAAAAATAGATATCTTAAAAATTGGAGCTATCTATTTTTACAAAAAGCTTTATTTTTAACAAAAATCTTTCTTAAAAATTGTTGGATGCACTTGGGAAAAAAGTGTTTGGGGGGGAGAAGCTGGTTACCCTCCAATATCTTTTGACGCTTAAAAAGTGAACTAGAACTTTCAATTTCCATAAGAATGAGCCCTCTCTGAAGTTTATACGAGCAATCCTTTCATAAAAACGATATATGCCCCAGGGCATAAGTTATAACCCTTGCCCTGAAGACTGTGGGGGAGTGTCCTGCTCAAAGACATAATTTCAAAAACTTTCAAATACTTTGAACAAAATGGCTATGTCAAAATTTGATAGGATATGTTTTGCGAAATATTGCGCGTGGAAGAGGGGTCAGCTGCCTTAGAATCATTTTCGACTATTGAAAAGGGAACTAGCCATTTAAATTTCCAATCGAATGAGCCCTTTATGAAGTTTCTACGACAACATTGTCTATACAAAACCTTAAATGCCCCCAGGGAATAACTTACAATCCTTGCCCTGAGGGCTGTGGAGGAGTTGTCATCCTCAAAGACCTAATTTCCAGAACTTAAAACTACGTTTCATAAAATGGCTGTCACAAAATTTTGATTGGATGTGTTTGGGGAAAAGGTGGGCGTGAGACGGGGGTTAGTTGCCCTCAAATCACTTTCGACTATTAAAAAGGGCACTAGCCCTTTGAATTTCCAATCCAAAAAGCCTTTTTTGAAGTTTCTACGACAACGCCTTCTATAAGAGCCTTATATGCCCCCAGGGTATAAATTAAAACCCTTGCCTTGAGGGTGGTGGGGGAGTGTCCTCCTCAAAAACATATATTTTATCTGAAAATCCACTACGCTGAACAAAATGGCTATCTCAAAATTTTGATTGGATGTTTTTGGGGAATGATGGGCGTGGGGAGGGGGGTTAGTTGCCCTCCAATCACTTTCGAATATTAAAAAGGGCACTAGCCCTTTGAATTTTCTAATTGAATGAGCCTTTTTTGAAGTTTCTTTGACAATGCCTTCTATAAAAACCTTATATTCACCCAGGGCATAACTTAAAACCCTTGCCCTGAGGGTTGTGGTGGAGTGTCTTCCCCAAAAACATATTTTCTATCTGGAAATCAACTACGCTGAACAAAATGGTCATCTCAAAGTTTTGATTGGATATGTTTGGGGGAATGATGGGCGTGGGGTGGGGGGTGCTAGTTGCCCTCCAATTACTTTCGACTAGTAAAAAATGCACTAGTTCTTTGAATTTTCATTCGAATGAGCCTTTTTTAAGTTTCTACGACAACGCCTTCTATAAAAACCTTATATGCCCCCAGGGCATAACTTAAAACTCTTGCCATGAGGGTTGTGGGGGAGGGTCCTCCTCAAAAATATATTTTCTATCTGGAAATCAACTATGCTGAACAAAATGGCTATCTCAAAATTTTGATTGGATGGGTTTGGGGGAATGATGGGCGTGGGGGGGCTAGTTGCCCTCCAATCACTTTCAACTATTATAAAGGCCACTAGCCCTTGGAATTTCCAATTGAATGAGCCTGTTTTGGAGTTTCTCAGACAAAGCCTTCTATAAAAAACCTTATATGCCCCCAGGGCATAACTTAAAACCCTTGCCCTGAGAGTTGTGGGGGATTGTCCTCCTCAAAAATATTTTTTATATCTGGAAATCAACTACGCTGAACAAAATGGCTATCTTAAAATTTGTATTGGATGTGTTTGGGGAAATGACGGGCGTGGGGGGGGGGCTAGGTCCCTTCCAATCACTTTTGGCCATTAAAAAGGGCACTAGAACTCTCGATTTCCATTCGAATGAGCCCCTTTTGAAGTTTCTACGACGACCCCTTCCATATAAAGTGCCTCTGGGAAAAAATAATAATAATAAAACATTGGAGCCGTATTGCCTTTACTATAGGCAACGCTATAGCGTTGCCTCTGATAGGATTTTCAACAATAGTGATTCTAAAGGGCAGTTTGTATTAGGATCTGACGTCATTTTCGTGGGGTTTCAGGCTGTTTTCTGAATTTCCGTAATGACCACTCATTATGACTCATTGGTCATTTTCGCAATGACCACTTATCCTTAAGGTCCAACAGAATAATAGTTATTGTTACAGAACAAAGTTCAAATGGCAATTCTTCCTTGCTTGCGAGTTGGTTTTCAAAAAATATTTATAAATTTTTCATTGCTACAGGTCAGGACTCGTTCTTTATACTAGGTTACACTTACAAGGTGAATCATGATAACTGGATTTTATACAGCGTATTAGTAGTACAGGTATTAATAAGTTCTGTCGTAGAAACTTCCGTCGTCAAACCCCCTATCCTCGCATGTCCCTGTCGTCGCACTCCCTTGTCGTCACATCTCCCGTTTGCATCCTCTGTCATGGTAAGTTCCGTCGTCACTCGTTAAGTCGTCGCATAAGATTAGTCGTCATCGCTCCACACATCGTCGCATAAGAATAGTGATGTACCATGACATCTTCCCAATTCATTCTCGGGAAAAAAGACTTTCGTTTTACGTTCCGTCGTCACATAAAAATCGCAATAAAAAATACAGGGTGACGACACGCAGTCAGGAACAGGGCGAAAACATGCAGTCAGGTACAGGACGACGACATATACGGTGACGGTTTCAGGTATACGGTGACGTTTTCAGGGGGGGAGGGTAAACTTTTCAATTGGGTGTCAACTTTTTTAGGGAGGGAGATCAAAAGAAACTTATCCTTTTTTTAACTAACAATTTTTAAGCTTTTTTCACTTTATTTCATGTCTTGAGAGGATTTTCATTATATATGACGGAATGTTGATAGTAATAGACAAGATTTGGTAGTACAATGCAATATTTTAATAATGCAGCGCAAGTTCTTTGATAATATGTCATAATATAAATACTGTAATCTTGACTATAGTTATGTTGCCTATGCAAGTTATCATAGGCAAGAGTTCACCCTTTATTATAATTAATTAAAAAAAACTTTCAGAAAAATAAGTTCTTCAAAGAAAAGTAAAGGCCATTTTAAACTTAAGCTCAGGAGATATGGATACCTGTTAAAATGACGCAGTAGGTTTTAGGCTTCTGCAGTGAGGCGATACCCAAACTCTTGTTTGTAGTTATTTTTATTTGATTTAAACTTGATTTACATATTCAATTTATGTTTCACTTGTTTTAAGATTTATTCATTCATTTACATTAATATATATTGTATGTTTGTTCGCATTGATTGTTTATTTAATTTTTGTTAGTTTTAAGTTTCATTTATACTTTAATAACTATTTTTTGTCATTTAAAGCTTGACTTTTATGTTCAATTCAAGCGTTAATTGCTTTAAGATATATTTATTCATTTATATTGTTACTTGTTGTATGTTGTTTGCTATGATTTGTTTGTTTCATTTCGGTTCGTTTTGGGTTTCATTTATTCTTTAATAGTAATTTCTGGTCGTTTTGAGTTTGAATTTTAACAGGTATTCATATCTCCTGAGCTTAAGTTTAAAATGGCCTTTACTTTTCTTTGAAAAACTTATTTTTCGGAAAGTTTTTTAAATTAATTTTTGTTCGTTTTTGATTGCAAAATTTTCAAGTTTTTATTGCATGGGGGGGGGGGGTTGCTTACTGTTTGATTATTCTTGACTTTAAAAAACGGATCTAGAACTTTCAGTTTATAAATCGAATGAGGCTTTTTTCAAAGTCTATACGATTACCTCTTTGATAAAAACCTTACAAATGAACAATAGACAGCTTGCATAACTTATGGACAGCGATTGGCAACAATGAACGGATTGAGAAAAATAGCTCCAATAAGGGAGTTTTCACCATTTCACTTGCTGACACAAAGGGATCACGACTGTTTGCAATTGACCTTAATAGGGTTTTGTGTGCCAAAGCTATTTTGTATCTATCACAGGATGTGTATTCGAACCTTATAATTAGATAACTATAATTGATTTACTAAGTGTTCTTCCCATGCAAAAATTTACATTATTAAAGTCTTTGGGGTGGGTCCGACGTAGTTGGCATACAGAAGACACCTTTAGCGCAGACCATAGGAGAGGGGGAGGGTGAGGTGGAAGACTCCTTAAATATGAAGTAAGGAACTATTTGCCTCTTCTGTTCCTACGGTAGCACAGTACAAGGACGTTACAAGTAGTATAATGCTGGACCCTTTGATCTTTTGAAAACATTAAAATAATCAAAAGTACTTTTTATTTTTAATTATTGAATAATTTATTTCATAGATTGTGGAATGGTGAGCCCCCTGGTCCATCATTTGGGTGAACCTCAACTCTTAATATGCAATTTTGATTAATTGTTCCGTGTTATGGGCATATATTATTCTATATGTGTTATTTTGACTTATACTTTTATCGCATTGCGTTTATTTTTAAGGCTTGAGATAAAAACTGAAACCTTAGCGGAGACAATGGCGGGGGGAAGTCTCCCCCTTCACAAGCATAATTGAGCAGCCACAGAGAAAGTAATACAAATGAAATTAATCTATCTTTTGAAAATGTCTTTTTTCAAAAGATACGAACAAAATCGTCTAAAGGAACCTGAAGTGCTATCTCTGACATTCTCATTGATTCTTTATTCCCGTTACCTTCAGATGTAAAATTTAGAATAGTATCGAATGGGTTTAGTCATCTCCTCCCTGAATAATTTACATTTGGAAAACTCTCCCCTGTGAAATTCCTCCCCCCTTAAAGAACATTTTCTTTTCCTGCTGATTATTCCCCCCCAATATATTCCACCCAGAAGAAATTTTCTAGTTGTGGAAAATGCTCCCCCAAATATATTACTCCTCGGATAATTTCGGATATTCATAAAAATGGAAGCTGACATTTCTACTCAACTTTTTAGGTCAGAAGCAATGCTATAGCGTTACCTAAGTAAAGAGCCATAAAGGTTCAATGAATTAATACTTATTTATTTTTCCAGGGGCACTTTATGTGGAACAGGTGGTCGCATAAACTTTGGAACGGGGTTCATTGAATTACAAATTAAAATTTATAGTGCCCTTACACCAAGGGTGGATCCAGGATGTTTTAGGGGGGGGGGATAGGTTGATCCGATCAACTTGCGTTAGGAGCAAGTTTAATTAACGCAATCTTGCGTTAATTAGGTAAATTACATTACTTTAGACTACGTTAGGGGGGAGGGGGCGCCCCCCTCGCCCCTCCTCTGGATCCACCACTGCCTTACACTCTCTGTTTCTTTCCTTGTTAGGGAGGAGAGCAGATGCCCAATAGGTGTGTCAATACCAAAACATTCTGACTCTCATTGGGCCTTCAGGTATAAACACAAATAGTTCAAAGGGAGGGGTGGGGAAAAAGGGCGTGGGGAGGGGTATTTGCCCTTCGATCAATTTTGACTCGTAAGAGCTGGACTAGAATTTCCAATCAAATGAGCCCTGTCTGAAGTTTATACGAGAATCCCTTTCTGCCCCCGGGCCCTGGGGGGTTTTGTCGACGCCAGAGTTTTGTTACTTAACCTTTCAACTATTTTTAACGAAATTTTTATCTGATGCATTTAGGGCGTGGAGGAGGGGTGGGGGGCTAGTTGCCCTCCAATCTCTTTTGACTCTTAAAAAGTGATCAAGAACTTTCAGTTTCAATTCAGAAGAGCCCTCTCAAAAGTTTATGCACATATCTCTTCCATAAAAAAATAATAAGAAGGTTTCAGAAAGCTCTTAAATTGCAACCCTTGTCCTGAGGGCTGTGGGAGAGTTCCTATCCTCAAAGACCTAATTTCCAGACCTTAAAACTATGTTTAATAAAATGGCTACCTTAAAAGTTTCATTGTATTTGCTCGGGGAAAAAGTGCACGTGAGAGGGGGGTTAATTGCCCTCCAATCACTTTAGAATATTAAAAAAGGCACAAGCCGTTTGAATATTAAATCGAATGAGCCTTTTTTGAATTTTCTACAACAGCACCTTCTATAAGAACCTTATATGCCCCCAGGGCATAAATTAAAACCCTTGCCTTGAGGGCTGTGGGGGAGTGTCCTCCTCAAAAATATGTTTTCTATCTGAAAATCAACTACGTTGAACAAAATGGCTATCTCGAAATTTCGATTGGATGTGTTTGGGGGAATGATGGGCGTGGGGGGGGGCTAATTGCCCTCCAATCACTTTCGACTATTAAAAAGGGCACAAGCCCTTTGCATTTCCAATCGAATGAGTCTTTTTTTGAAGTTTCTACGACAATGCCTTCTACAAAAATCTTATATGCCCCTAGGGCATAAATTAATTCCCTTGCCCTGAGGGTTGTGGGGGATTGTCCTCCTCAAAAACATATTTTCTATCTGGAAATCAACTACGTTGAACAAAATGGCTATCTCAAACTTTGATTGGATTTGTCCTCCTCAAAAATATGTTTTCTATCTGAAAATCAACTACGTTGAACAAAATGGCTATCTCAAAATTTTGATTGGATGTGTTTGGGGAAATGATGGGCGTGGGGGGCTAATTGCCCTCCAATCACTTTCGACTATTGAAAAGGGCACTAGCCCTTTGAATTTCCAATCGAATGAGTATTTTTTTGAAGTTTCTACGACAAGCCTTCTATAAAATCTTATATGCCCCCAGGGCATAACTTAAAACCCTTGCCCTGAGGGTTGTGGGGGATTGTCCTCCTCAAAAACATATTTTCTATCTGGAAATCAACTGCGCTGAACAAAATGGCTATCTCAAAATTTTGATTGGATTTGTTTGGGGGAATAATGGGCTTGGGGGGGTGTGGGCTAGTTGCCCTCCGATCACTTTCGACTATTAAAAAGGGCACTATCCCTTTGAATTTCCAATCGAATGAGCCTTTCTTGAAGTTTCTACGACAACTATCCGTTTGACTTTCCAATCGAATGAGCCTTTCTTGAAGTTTCTACGACAACGCCTTCTATAAAAACCTTAAAAAGGGATCATTGGGGGAATGATGGGCGTAGGGGCGGGCTAGTTGCCCTCCAATCACTTTCGACTATTAAAAAGGGCACTAGCTCTTTGAATTTCCAATCGAATGAGCCCTTTTTGAAGTTTCTACGACAACTCCTTCTATAAAAACCTTATATGCCCCAGGGCATAACTTAAAACCCTTGCCCTGAGGGTTGTGGGGTATTGTCCTCCTTAAAAACATGTTTTCTATCTGAAAATCAACTACGCTGAACAAAATTGCTATCTACAAAAAAACCTTCTACAAAAATCTTATATGCCCCCAGGGCATAAATTAAAACCCTTGCCCTGAGGGTTGTGGGGGATTGTCCTCCTCAAAAACATATTTTCTATCTAGAAATCAACGGCGCTGAACAAAATGGCGATCTCCAAATTTTGATGGCATTTGTGTGGGGGAATACTGGGCTTGAGAGGGGGGTGTGGGCTAGTTGCCCTCCGATCACTTTCGACTATTAAAAAGGGCACTATCCCTTTGAATTTCCAATCGAATGAGCCTTTCTTGAAGTTTCTACGACAACGCCTTCTATAAAAACCTTATATGCCCCCAGGGCATAACTTAAACCATTGCCCTGAGGGTTGTGGGGGATTGTCTTCCTCAAAAACATATTTTATATTCGAAAATCAACTACGCTGAACAAAATGGCTATCTCAAAATTTTGATTGGATGTGTTTGGGGGAATGATGGGCGTAGGGGCGGGCTAGTTGCCCTCCAATCACTTTCGACTGTTAAAAAGGGCACTATCCCTTTAAATTTCCAATCGAATGAGCCTGTTTTGAAGTTTCTACGACAACGCCTTCTATAAAAACCTTATATGCCCCCAGGGCATAACTTAAAACCCTTGCCCTGAGGGTTGTGGGGTATTGTACTCCTTAAAAACCTGTTTCTATCTGAAAATCAACTACGCTGAACACAATGGCTATCTCAAAATTTTGATTGGATGTGTTTGGGGGAATGATGGGCGTGCGGGGGGGGGGGGGGGCTAGTTGCCCTCCAATCACTTTCGACTATTAAAAAGGGTACTTGCCCTTTGAATTTCAAAACGAATGAGCCTGTTTTGAAGTTTCTACGACAACGCCTTCTATAAAAACCTTATATGCCCGCAGGGCATAATTTAAAACACGTGCCCTGAGGGTTGTGGGGGATTTTTCTCCTCAAAAAAATATTTTCTATCTGAAAATCATCTATGCCGATCAAAATGGCTATCTAAAAATTTTTAGTGGATGTTTTTAGAGAAGTGTTGGCCATAGGGGCGGGCTAGTTCCCCTCCGATCAATTTCAAATGTTAAAAATGGTACTAGCCCTTTAAATTTCCAATCGAATGAGCCTGTTTTGAAGTTTTTACGACAACACCTTCTATATAAACTTATATGCCCCCAGGGCATATCTTAAAACCCTTGCCCTGAAGGTTGGGGGGGGAGTATCCTCCTTAAAAACATATTTTCTATCTGGAAATCAACTACGCTGAACAAATTGGCTATCTCAAAATATTGTTTGGATGTGTCTGGGGAAATGAAGGGCGTGGGGGGGGGTCTAGTTGCACCCTAATCACTTTCGACTGTTAAAAAGGGCACTAGCCCTTTAATTTCCAATCGAATGAGCCTGTTTTGAAGTTTCTACGACAACGCCTTCTATAAGAACCTGATATGCCCTCAGGGTATAACTTAAAACCTTACCCAGAGGGTTGTGGGGGAGTGTCTTTGTTGAAAATGCATTTTCTAACAAGATAACAGCTATGTTTAACAAAATGGTAAGCTCAAAGTTTTGATCGTATGTGTTTGGGGGACTGATGGGCGTGGGGGGGGGGGGCTATTTGCCCAGCAAAAATTTTAGCATCTTAACAATAACCCTAGAACTCTTGATTTCCAAAAAAAAAAAATAAAAATAATCAGAGGCAATGCTGTAGCGTTGCCTATAGTAAAGGCCATACGGCTCCAATGTCTTATTATTATTTATTTTGTTTATTTTTTTCCCCAGAGGCACTTCATATGGAAGGGGTCGTCGTAGAAAATTCCAAGGGGACTCATTCGATTGGAAATCGAGAGTTCTAGTTTTAATAGTCGAAAATGATTGGTGGGCAACTAGCCTCTCCACGCCCATCATTCCCCCAAGCACATCCAATTGAAATTTTGAGATAGCCATTTTGTTCAGCGTAGTTCATTTTCAGACAGAAAACATGTTTTTGAGGAGGACAATCCCCCACAACCCTCAGGGCAAGGGTTTTAAGTTTTGCCCTGGGGGCATATAAGGTTTTTACAGAAGATGTTGTCATAGAAACTTCAAAAAAGGCTCATTCGATTGGAAATTCAAAGGAATAGTGCTCTTTTTAATAGTCGAAAGTGATTGGAGGGCAACTAGCTCCCCTCCCACGCCCATCATTTCCCCAAACACATCCAATCAAACTTTTGAGATAGCCATTTTGTACAGCGCAGTTGATTTCCAGATAGAACATGTTTTTGAGGAGCACAATCCCCCACAACCCTCAGGGCAAGGGTTTTAAGTTATGCCCTGGGGGCATATAAGGTTTTTATAGAAGGCGTTGTCATAATAACTTCAAAACAGGCTCATTCGCTTGGAAATTAAAGGGATAGTGCCCTTTTTAGTAGTCGAAAATGATTGGAGGACAACTAGCCCCCCCCCCCACGCCCATCATTCCCCCAAACACATCCAATCAAAATTTTGAGATAGCCATTTTGTTCACCGTAGTTGATTTCCAGATAGAAAATATATTTTTGAGGAAGATACTCCCCTACAACCCTCAGGGCAAGGGTTTTAATTTATACCCTGGGGGCATATAAGTTTTTTATAGAAGGTGTTGTCGTAGAAACTTCAAAACAGGCTCATTCCATTGGAAATTAAAGGGCTAGTGCCCTTTGTAATAGTCGAAAGTGATTGGAGTGTAACTAGCCCCCAACCCCCCCACGCCCATCATTTCCCCAAACACATCCAATCAAAATTTTGAGATAGTCATTCTGTTCAGTGTAGTTGATTTCCAGATAGAAAATATATTTTTGATGACGACACTCCCCCACAAGCCTCAGGGCAAGGGTTTTAAATTATGCCCTGGGGGAATATAAGGTTTTTATAGAAGGTGTTGTCGTAGAAAATTCAAAAAAGGCTCATTCAATTGGAAATTAAAGGGCTAGTGTCTTTTTTAATAGTCGAAAGTGATTGGAGGGCAACTAGCCCCCCCCCCACGCCCATCACACCCCCAAACCCATCCCATACAAAAATTGAGAAAACCAAGTTTTTCAGCGGAGTTGATTTCCAGATATAAAATATATTTTTGAGGAGGATACTCCCCCACAATCCTCAGGTCAAGGGTTTTAAGTTATGCCTTGTGGGCATATAAGGTTTTTATAGAAGGTATTGTCGTAGTAACTTCAAAACAGGCTTATTGGATTGAAAATTAAAGAGCTAGTACCCTTTTTAAAAGTCGGAAGTGATTGGACTGTAACTCTCCCCCGTCCCCCCCCCCCCCCCCAACATTTGCCCAAACACAACCAATCAAAATTTTCAGATAGCCATTTTGTTCAGCGTAGTTTATTTCCAGATATACAATATATTTTTGAGGAGGACACTCCCCCAGAATCCTAAGGGCAAGGGTTTTAAGTTATGCCCTGGGGGCATATAAGGTTATTGTAGACGGCGTTGACGTAGAAACTTCAAAACAGGCTCATTCGATTGGAAATTAAAGGGCTAGTGCCCTTTTTAATAGTCAAAAGGAATTGGAATTCGACTAGCCCCCCCCCCACACCCATCATTTCCCCAAACACATCCACTCAAAATTTTGAGACAGCCATTTTGTTCCGCTTAGTTGATTTCCAGATAGAAAATATGTTTTTGAGGAGGAGACTCTCCCAGAACCTTCAGGACAAGGGTTTTAAGATATGCCCTTGAGGCATATAAGGTTTTTATAGAAGGTGTTGTCATAGAAACTTCAAAAAAGGCTCATTCGATTTGAAATTCAAAGGGATAGTGCCCTTTTTAATAGGCGAAAATGATTGGAGGGCAACAAGCCCTCCCCCCCACGCCCATCATTCCCCCCAGCACATCCAATTAAAATTTTGAGATAGCCATTTTGTTCAGCATAGTTCATTTTCAGACAGAAAACATGTTTTTGAGGAGAACAATCTCCCACAACCCTCAGGGCAAGGGTTTTAAGTTATGCCCTGGGGGCATATAAGGTTTTTATAAAAGACGTTGTCGTAGAAAGTTCAAAAAAGGCTCATTCGATTGTAAATTTAAAGGACTAGTGCTCTTTTTAATAGTCAAAATTGATTGGAGGGCAACTAGCCCCCCCTCCCACGCCCATCATTTCCCCAAACACATCCAATCAAACTTTTGAGATAGCCATTTTGTTCAGTGTAGTTGTCATTTTGTCCAGATAGAAAATATGTTTTTGAGGAGGACACTCCCCCACAACCCTCAGGGCAAGAGTTTTAATTTCTGCCCTGGGGGCATATAAAGTTTTTATAGAAGGCGTCGTCGTAGAAACTTCAAAATAGGCACATTCAATTGGATGTTCAAAGGGCTAGCGCTCTTTTTAATAGTCGAAAGTAATTGGAGGGCAACTAGCCCCCCCCCCCGCCCATCATTCCCCCAAACATATCCAATCAAAATTTTGATATAACCATTTTGTACAGCGCAGTTGATTTCCAGATAGAACATATGTTTTTGAGGAGCACAATCCCCCACAACCCTCAGGGCAAGGGTTTTAAGTTATGCCCTGGGGGCATATAAGGTTTTTATAGAAGGCGTTGTCATAAAAACTTCACAACAGGCTCATTCGCTTGGAAATTAAAGGGATAGTGCCCTTTTTAGTAGTCCAAAATGATTGGAGGACAACTAGCCCCCCCCCCCCCCACGCCCATCATTCCCCCCAACACATCCAATCAAAATTTTGATATAGCCATTTTGTTCAGCGTAGTTGATTTCCAGATAGAAAATATATTTTTGAGGAGGATACTCCCCTACAACCCTCAGGGCAAGAGTTTTAATTTGTGCCCTGGGGGCATATAAAGTTTTTATAGGCGTCGTCATAGAAACTTCAAAATAGGCACATTCGATTGGATGTTCAAAGGGCTAGTGCCCTTTTTAATAGTCGCAAATAATTGGAGGGCAACTAGCCCCCCCCACCCCCATCATTTCCCCAAAAATATCCAATCAAAATTTTGAGATAGCCATTTCGTTCAGCGTAGTTGATTTACAGATAGAGCATAAGTTTTTGAGGAGCACAATCCCCCACAACCCCCAGGGCAAGGGTTTTAAGTTATGCCCTGGGGGCATATAAGGTTTTTATAGAAGGCGTTGTCATAAAAACTTCAAAACAGGCTCATTCGCTTGGAAATTAAAGGGCTAGTGCCCTTTTTAATAGTCGAAAGTGATTGGAGGGCAACTAGCCCCCACACCCCCACGCCCATCGTTCCCCCAAACACATCCAATAAAAATTTTGAGATAGCCATTTTGTTCAGCGTAGTTGCTTTCCAGATAGAAAACATATTTTTGAGGAGGACACTTCCCCACAACCCTCCGGGCAAGGGTTTTTAGTTATATCATAGGGGCATATAAGCTTTTTATAGAAGGCGTTGTCGTAGAAATTTCAAAACAGGATCATTCGATTGGAAATTCAATGGCTAGTACTCTTTTTAACAGTCGAAAGTGATGGGAGGGTAACTAGCACCCATCCCCCCCACGCCCGTCATTTCCCCAAATACATCTAATCAAAATTTTCAGATAGTCATTTTGTTCAGCGTAGATGATTTCCACATAGAAAATATATTTTTGAAGAGGACAATCCCCCACAACCCTTTGGGCAAGGGTTTTAAGTTATGCCCTGGGGGCATATAAGGTTTTTATAGAAGGCGGTGTCGTAGAAACTTCAAAAAAGGCTCATTCGATTGGAAATTCTGAGGGCTAGTGCCCTTTGTAATAGTCAAAAGTGATTTGAGGGCAACTAACCCCCCTTCATGCCCACCTTTTCCCCAAACACGTCCAATCAAAATTTTAAGACAGCCATTTTATTAAACGTAGTTTTAAGTTCTGGAAATTAGGTCTTTGAGGATTACAACTCCCCCAAAGCCCTCAGGGCACGGGTTATAAAATAAGGATTCTCTGAATCCTTCATATTATTTCTTATGGAAGGGATGCTCGTATAAGCTTTAGAGAGGGCTCATTTGATTGAAAATTGAAAGTTCTTGTTCATTTTTTAAGAGTCAAAAGAGATTGAAGGGCAACTAGCCCCTCTACCTCCTCCTAGCCCTAAATGCATCAGATAAAAATTTTGAGATAGATATTTTGTTTAAATAATTCAAAGTTCTGATAACAAAAAACTCCGGTGTCGAAACAGCCCACCAGGGCCCAGGGGTAGGCGCTGTAAGTAATGCCCTGGGGCATAACTTATTAAAGGGGTTTTATAACTTATGGGAAGGGGTTTTGTATGAGAAGAACACATAGGAAATCTATCATGATTATCCAATTATAAGGTTAAAATACATACTCTGTGATAGATGCAAAATTGTTTTGGCACACATATTCCTATTTAGGTCAATTCCAAACAGTCGTGATCCCTTTGTGTCAGCAAGTGAAAATGGTCTAAACCCCCTTATTGGAGCTATTTTTTCAATCCATTCATTGTTGTCAATCGCTGTCCACAAGTTATGCAAGCTGTCTATTGTTCATATATAAGGTTTTTATCAAAGAGGTAATCGTATAGACTTTGAAAAAGCCTCAGTCCATTTAAATTGAAAGTTCTAGATCCGTTTTTTAAAGTCAAGAATAATCGGACAGTAAGCACCCCCCCCCCATGTCATAAAAACTTGAAACTTCTTGCAATCAAAAACGAACGAAAATTAATTTAAAAAAATTTCCGAAAAATAAAGTTTTTCAAAGAAAATTAAAGACCATTTTAAAATTAAGTCAAGCACAGACAAATACGTGTTAAAAATTAAAGTTTACAACGACCAGAAATTACTCTTAAAGAATAAATGAAACTAGAAATGAACAAAAATGTAATGAGCAATCATAGCAAAAAAACCTACAACAATTAATAAAATAAAAGAATAAATAGATCTTAAAGCGAGTAATGCTTAGATTCAATATGAAAATCAAGCTTAAAACGAAAAAAAATATTTGGCTATTAAAGTATAAATGAAACTTAAAACGGACAGAAATTAAATAAACAATAAATGCTAACAAACATACAATATATATTAATGTAAATGAATAAATAAATATTAAAACGATTGAAACTTAAATTTAATATGCAAATCAAGTTTGAATCGAATAAAAATAACTACAAACAAGAGTTTGGGTATCGTCTCACTGCAGAAGCCTACTGCGTCATTGGCACTTTACTGAAAACGAATTATATTACAAATGTTTTCTTTTGTACTTAATATTGAAAATAAATATTAAAATTACAGTAAAATTTTGAACTGATGAGCTTTTAGCAATTAATATCATTATGCATCAAATATTCAGTTTAATTTATTAGTTCTTTTCAAGATTGGTCAAAACAAATATAGTTTCACTACAAGCAAAATTTGGATACTAACCCCTTCTTTAACTGTATAAACCTAAAGCCTTTTGCGTCATTGGTGCTTCACTGAAAACGAATTACTCGTATATTACAAATTTATTATTTTCCAGTTCTTACAGCATTGAAAATGAAAATAAAAATTACAGTGAAAAAAAAAAAATCTTGAACTGATGGATCTTTCAACAATTAATATCATTATATATCTAATATTGAATTTAATTTTGTTTATACTTCCCAAGACTGTTCAAGACTCATATAGTTTTGCCATTTTTTTTTACTCTGCCATTTTTTGTCACTAATCGTGTTAGTTTGTTATGAAAACATTCTATGGCTTCTAGGCATTTCTATTTGAGCGGAAAACTGTACCTCAAACATTGTGGAACATGTATTTTCTTGCCTGAAACACCAAAATATAATAAAATGTCAAGTTTTGGAGTGTTCCACCTCTCCCAAGCAAGTGCCATTGGTATTTTTCAATCCGCGTGGTCAATTTAGGGGGTGGAGGGTAGGCTAATTCTCGTAGCAGCCCCATTCCGTCGTGGCATGGTTCACATTTTCAACACCTGGCGTCCGGACTATCATATAATCTACCAAGCATATAACTACCCCAAATCAGTATCAATAAATAAATGAAACCCAAAATGAACAAAAATTAAAATAAATATTAGAGTAACGAGCATAAATTAATGTGAGTAGGGTTCAAAACCTTTATGCTTTCTAAAAGCCAGAATATAATTTGTACTTACTGAAAACAAATTCAAATGAGTTTACGGAAAAAAAATGTGCATTGTCAATTTAATATACATATGCTGATATTTATTCCCTAAAATATTAATTAGTTTTTGATTTCTTAAAGTTACAAAAGTGAAAATATTCCAAAGAATTGTTTTCAGTAAAGTGCCAATGACGCAGTAGGTTTTAGGCTTCTGCAGTGAGCCGATACCCAAACTCTTGTTTGTAGTTATTTTTATTCGATTCAAACTTTATTTGCATATTCAATTTAATTTTAAATAGTTTTAACATTTATTTATTAATTTACATTAATATACATTGTATGGTTGTTATAATTGATTGTTTATTTAATTTATGTTAGTTTTAATTTTCATTTATACTTTAATAGCAAAATATTTGTTTTCGTTTTAAGCTTGATTTTGATATTCAATCTAAGCATTACTCGCTTTAAGATCTATTTATTCATTTATATTATTAATTGCTGTATGTTTTTTGCTATGATTGTTTGTTTAATTTCTGTTCGTTTTGGGTCTCATTTATTCTTTAATTGAAATTTATAGTCGTTTTGAGTTTGAATTTAACATTTATTTATATCTGCTGTGGTTAATTTTGAAATGGCCTTTACTTTTCTTTGCAAAACTTATTTTTGGAAAAGTTTTTTTTAATTAATAGTAATAAAACGTTGGAGCCGTATGGCCTTTACTATAGGCAATGCTACAGCGTTACCTCTCATGATTAAACTTACATAGTCCCCATTTATAATAAACTATATAGATTCTTTATGTAAATATATCGAAGTGCCTTTTATAACAACTTTATATTTCATTCTTTATGATAATTAATAAATTTATTATCATGTTTTATAATTAATATATGTTTCATAAGTCTCTGATGGTACAATGGTAAGTATACGGGCTTGTAACTAGTAGTTAGGATAGCTGGCATTCATCAAGATTGGCCATAAAAAGCAGTTTTTGGCGGAAAAGTTGATTATATTAAAAAAAAAAATTGTTTTAATTACAAAAGGTTTATAACCCCATCAATTTTCTATAAAATGAGCCATTAAAAAGCTCTCTACTATGTTCCAGTGCCCCGCTATCTAAAGAAAAGAAAACAAAACAACAAAAAACAAAAAAAGATGCCGTTTATGTAAAATATCATAATAGCTACCAATTTTCTTGATTTTCAAGCCAATATATTTCACCTGTTGTTCAAGCCAAGGAACGGTAAGTTTCCTGTATAGGGGTATCGGACAAGGCGGTTCTAATGGTGCACTTTTTGTTTTGATTTGACTCTATTTTTAGGAGTTATGGCTTATTATATTTCATAGTATGCAAACTTCCCGATAACAAATGAAAACAATGGGCAAATTTTGCAATTTAAAAACCTTTACCCAGGGGATTTAGGGGGTCATTTTATCTTCAAATATTGGGGCTTTTAACTATGCTGAACAAAAAAGGCTATCTCAAAATTTTGATCGGACGATTTTGGAAAAAAAGTGGCTTGAAAGGGGGCCTAGTTGCCGTCTATTGTTTTGGTCACTTAAAAAGGACACTAAAACTATATTGAACCCTCTCCTGACGTTCTGGGCCCACTGGGTTGATACGATCATCCTTGGGGGAAAAAACAACAAATAAACACTCATCCCTGATCTTTCTTCTGGCAAAAACTAAAAAATTTCACAGTTTTGCAGATATGAGCTTGAAACCTCTACATTATTTTTTTTTATAAGCTGAATCTGATGATTTTTTTTTTTCATTAAAACTCTATTACTTCTAGGGGGGCCTTTCTCCCTTTTTTGAAAATCAGACAAATTTTCTCAGGCTCGAAGCTTTTGGTGCGTATATCTAAACTTAATGAAACTTATATATTTGGAATCAGCATAATAAGCCAATTCTTTTGATATATCTATTGGTATCAGAATTCCGTTTTTTAGAGTCTCGGTTACTATTGAGCCGGGCCGCTCCTTACTTACAGTTTGTTATCACGAACTGTTTGATTACCCATCAAAATCCAAATAGAGATCATTGAAATATTGATTGTTTCGTCTGCGCTACGAAAAGTACTGTATTCATAAGACTCTAAAGTTTCATGAAATGTAATTACACAAATAGAAAAGGTTTTTCAACTAAAGTAAGGAGCAAGTTTAAAACTTAAAATAAATATAAATTACTCTGTATGTAAGGGGGACTGCCTTCTTATCAACACTTTGTTCATTAAACAAAAGTTTTTTAATGCTTTGAGTTTTTTTTTCCAATTGCATATTTCTTTTAAATGTGGAAAAAAGCCAAACTTCACAGTAAAGAGTAATGACCTAATGAACAGGCAGCTCCTTTCAATACAAAAAATATTCTGTTCAAATAAGTTACAAATCTGTTCCTTGCTTTCAGTTGAAAAGCTTTTTTTTATTTAATTTCTGATCGTTTTCCAAATCCTACCCGGGCCTAACCAAGATATAATTTGAGATAGCGGTCCCTTAAATCCCTAATTAATTGCTTTTAAGATGTGTAAATCAATAATTGTACGTTTATTAGTTCCGTCCTACGTTTAAATTTGCAATTTCAGTTTAGGATAAAATTTAAATATACTTAAGAAATTGGCGATAAATAGTAACTTTGGTGAAAAGTCCTTGTTAATATTAATACTAAAGAATTTCAATTAGATAAAAGGAGTATACTATTTATATGGGTGGAAACTCTGTGAGACTTTTGATCTTATACATAACTGAAGCCATCACAAAATCTACAGTAGGATTTTCTTATCGATAAATACATTAAATGTACTCGTTTAAATATATTGAAGTACTTTATACAAATAGAAAATGAAAAATATTACCATTTAAAATTGCTGTAATTTAAATTCCTACCAGTACTTGCCACCCAAAAGAAATTTCCTGGCGGGGCCAATGATGACCTGCCTTGCCTTTTCCACCTATGCGCTGGATGGAAATGTAACATTTTAGCTGCATAGAGAAACATTTCAATTAATTCCTACTCCTCCCTACCTCTTTCAACATTTATCTGAAGCCTCAGGAAGAGTAAGCAGTTTTTCCATTAAAATGTACTTTTGTAGGAATCTACCCTACCCCCACCTAGGCAATGACTCACCCATACGCAATTACAGATCACCAAACGTTGTCAATTTCATTACAAGTAAAGCGAATCAACTTGGTTGAATCCAGTACTACCACTGTGTGGCATTACTTCTTTTGCAACTTGGAAGCCTAAAATATAGTCATTGACACTTTTAAATCAATTAGCTTCTCAGAATCTTAAATTGTTTGCAAGTTCGTCCTCTTCGGGGTAAAGTCGTAGTTTGTTGCCCTAAACTACCTAAACTGTCACCCAACTACCACTGATATTTAGGCGTCTGCCCCCTCCCCCTCCCAGGAAAATTTTCTGCCGGTGCCCTTGGTACATAGGCCTATACAACACAATTATAATCAATAATACATTTTTACATTACAAATTGTCACATACTTCCTGATATAGAAAATTGATCAGATAAGATAAGGATAATAAATACAAATAAAATAGAAAAAAGGATAACTCTAAAATTAAATAATATTGGAGGGGGAATCATGTCCTATAAGATTAAAATAGTTATGGTTATACAACTCAATTATAATAAATAATTCAAATAACTTGTAATCTGTCACCTAAATAAAAATATAAAACTATAAACAAATAAAATACAAATAAGAAAACTCTAAGAAAAAAACATGCAAGGCAACTTTTTGGGAATGAACAAAACCAGTAGTCTTATCCAAATTACTTAATAAGTTTGTGCTTAGTCATCTAGGCCAGAATCAAGGAAAAGTGGTGGAGAGAGAACTAGTCATTTGTCTGAGAAAGGGCTAACCCAAGTCTATGTAGCCTACTTATAGCACCCTCTGGGCTATTTCTGGGCATTTTGAAAATGTTTTGTGTTAACTTAGAAAGCTGTTTACATATAGATGTTATAACCTGAGTTAGATCAGAGGTCCGCTTTACAACACCTTCATACATAGCCATGTATCTCATGTTAAATTCCTCAATTGGAGGTTGATTAGGAGTCAGTGGAAGGAAAGACTCTGTGTTTACCATGGGGATGTGTTCTGTATGAGTTGGAAGTGCTTTCTTCAAGACCTCAGCAGCAGTCCTCATGGTGCCTTTATTGGTGAATGAGTAAGTAACAATAGCTTTCTTTTCCATGAGTATTGCACACTCCTTGGAGCTAGCAGCAGGCTATCCAATTACAATTTGGCTATTGCAATTTGGTTAATTTGGCTTGGCTATTGAAGTACTGTTTTGGCCGGGGGATAAATTGATTTACTGAATACCTTTCACCTTAAACATAGATTTTCAGTAGGAACTGAACATCCTGATTGAAGGTGGAGACCAAAGAGACCACCACAGGACTTGGATTTTTGAATGACATTGTCACTTGCTGGATTCTATCATCATCTTGCACCTCCCTAATAAAATCATCCATGTTGGTGACTTCCTCAGATGGATGAATATAATACCTTTTCTGCTCTGATTGAATTGAGATTGGAATTAGGACCAAGCATAAACTTTACCTTACAACGATTTACTGCTATATCTGAGATTGAAAGTATAGCACTAGCTACTCAGAACATGTCAGTAGCACTAGCTACTGACATGTTCTCAGACATTACGATAATAGAGTCATCTGGTCCTAGTCTTTCTACCATTGAGCCATAATGGACCCTACACTCATAATTTTGGAGGTGTACAAACAGTCTTTTTGCAATAGCAGTTCTACTCCAAAAGGTCAGTGGTCTACTGGTCTAATTTGGACCTTCTACTCCTAGGGCCAGAATCCTTAAACTAAAATTGGTAACAGGGCAACTAAATGTCGTGTCAGTCATGACAAAAACAATACCAATAGATTCAAAATAAACAACTAAAACAACAAAGTAAAACAAATAATGCAAATACAAGCAGAGGGGGAGGGTCTCAGTCAACAATAGGCTAGTCTATATAAAACATGTAAAATATATCAGAAGCAGGCACTGCACGAAGTAGCCGAGAAGGGTAGGAATGGGTTGATTAACACTCTCAAGCAAGCACAGTCAAAACAAGCCAAGCCAAAATTGAACCGCCCATCAAGTGTAGAGGCGTCAGGGACCCCAAGGGGAGAGTCCCTTGTGATTTAATCTACAAACCACGTCACAGAGCTAACCTAACTACGGTATTAGCAATATTAAATATATTGAGTATATTTGAAATTCAATTCCCTACCACTAATTCTATCAAATTATCTATAAAAAAAGGGTTGAACTAATATTGAAACATAGTTTCGAATTACATTATGCCTGTGAAATTAGCCATCGTAAGCTAGTTTCAAATCATGATTTGAAGAAAGGACTATATTACTCAAATGAATTGCGCTTATACTATTACCAATACTATTAAGTACTTCTCTACGAAACAAAAAATTGGTCTCACTATTTACTATCTGTCAATAAAATACGTGAATTCAACAGCCTCTATTCGTCTATCTTCTGCGCTACCATTACTATCGTTAAGTCCATCTAATTAACTGTCAAAAAGGATTCAATTAATAATCAAGCAATGTTTCAAATACAATGTGCCTGTGTAATTATCTTCCGTAGGCTAGTTTCAAACTGTGTTTTGAAGAATGCACTAGGGAAAATGCATCCTGGAAAAAAAAGGAAAAAAGGAAAAAAAGAAAACATAAAAATTAAAATAAATAAAAAACAAAACGCAGTATTCAAAATTTTAAAATTCATTCAACAAAATGTTTTGCTACTTGAAAAGATGAGGAAATATGTGATTGTTTTGCTCAAAATGTATTGTTTCTTTCGATAAGATGGAAATAAGCAAATGCGTTATTCAAAATACGAAATACTTCAAGAAGATGAGGAAAATATGTGATGGTGTTGCTCAAAATTTATTCTTCCTTGAAATAAACTAGGAACTAAAAAAGACTATTAGGTGCTACAATTCAGGGGTTGAAGTTGGTATGCAGAATCTATTTGACTCAAGAGATATTACGTAAAATCAAAATTAAAAATTAATAAAAACATATTGTTAGTGATCAGTTTATTGTTCACCGTCTATGCAAAATATGAGACTGTAGCAAATGATAGCAGTTTATTGTTTTCAGTACAATTCCGGGTAGATACACCTAATTGAAATGTTGGGAAAAAAGCGATTTGGTGCTTTAGATCAGTTTTTTAGTGCCAAGACAATTTCGGGTAGGAACATGGAATTTACATGTTTGAAAGAAAATCAATTTGGTGCTCTAGATCAGGGCTTGAAGCTAGTACCTGTTAGGAATCAGTTTATTGTTCATCGTTTATGTAAAAATAGGAAACTGTAGCAAATGATAGCAATTTATTGTTTCCCGTTCAATTTTCAGTAGTTATACGTTGTTGTCATGCTAAAAACAAAAGTAATTTGGTTTTCTAGATCAGGATTTGAAGTTAATATGTAGAATCTAGTTGACTAGTTGACTAGATATTCCTGAAAACATCCTGTTTGGAATCAAAAAACTGTTCACCATCTATCTAAAAACGGAAAACTGAAGCAAATGATAGCATTTTTTTTTTTCTTGAAAGTGCAATTTCGGATATGCGCACCGTAATTGTCCTGTTTGAAAGAAAAAAAAAAATGGTGCTTTACATCAGGGGTTGAAGCTGGTATGCAGAATATAGTTGACTCAAAAGATATTACGTAAGATCAAATTAAATATTGCTAAGAAGCCCCTGTTTGGGATTATTTTACTTCTTGTTTGGAACTCTGCCATTTAACATAAAGAGCTGAATTAGATGATCTTTGTTTGAAAGAAAAGCAATTTGATTCTTTAGATCATGGCTTGGAGCTGATATGCAGAGTCTAGCTGCCTCAAAAGATATCGCATAAGATCAAAACTAAACGTTGCTAAAATTATCTTGTAAGGTGATCAGTTTATTATTCACCGTTTATGAAAAATGGGACACTGTAGCCAATGATGGCAATTTATTCTTTCCAGTACAATCTCGGGTAGGCCCACTTAATTGTCATGTTTGAAAGAAAAGCAATTCGGGGTTGAATTATTTGAAGCATATTAGCTTGAAGCTAATATGTAGAACCCAGTTGACTCAAAAGATATTACGCACGATCAAAATTAAACTTTGCTAAAAACATCCTGTTTGGAATCAGTTTACTGTACACCGTCTATGTAAAACGGAAAGCTGTAGGAAATGATAGCAATATTTTTTTCTAGTGAACTTTTGGGTAGGCACACCGTACATCTCGTTTGAAAGAAAAGCAATTAGATGCTTTAGGTTAGGTTTGAAGCTGGTATGCAGAATCTAGTTGACTCAAAAGATATTACGTAAGATCAAATTAAATATTGCTAAGAAACCCCTGTTTGGGATTATTTTACTTCTTGTTTGGAACTCTGCCATTTAACATAAAGAGCTGAATTAGATGATCTTTTGTTTGAAAGAAAAGCAATTTGATTCTTTAGATCATGGACTGGAGCTGATATGCAGAGTCTAGCTGCCTCAAAAGATATCGCATAAGATCAAAACTAAACGTTGCTAAAATTATCTTGTAAGGTGATCAGTTTATTATTCACCGTTTATGAAAAATGGGACACTGTAGCCAATGATGGCAATTTATTCTTTCCAGTACAATCTCGGGTAGGCCCACTTAATTGTCATGTTTGAAAGAAAAGCAATTCGGGGTTGAATTATTTGAAGCATATTAGCTTGAAGCTAATATGTAGAACCCAGTTGACTCAAAAGATATTACGCACGATCAAAATTAAACTTTGCTAAAAACATCCTGTTTGGAATCAGTTTACTGTACACCGTCTATGTAAAACGGAAAGCTGTAGGAAATGATAGCAATATTTTTTTCTAGTGAACTTTTGGGTAGGCACACCGTACATCTCGTTTGAAAGAAAAGCAATTAGATGCTTTAGGTTAGGTTTGAAGCTGGTATGCAGAATATAGTTGACTCAAAAGATATTACGTAAGATCAAATTAAATATTGCTAAGAAACCCCTGTTTGGGATTATTTTACTTCTTGTTTGGAACTCTGCCATTTAACATAAAGAGCTGAATTAGATGATCTTTTGTTTGAAAGAAAAGCAATTTGATTCTTTAGATCATGGACTGGAGCTGATATGCAGAGTCTAGCTGCCTCAAAAGATATCGCATAAGATCAAAACTAAACGTTGCTAAAATTATCTTGTAAGGTGATCAGTTTATTATTCACCGTTTATGAAAAATGGGACACTGTAGCCAATGATGGCAATTTATTCTTTCCAGTACAATCTCGGGTAGGCCCACTTAATTGTCATGTTTGAAAGAAAAGCAATTCGGGGTTGAATTATTTGAAGCATATTAGCTTGAAGCTAATATGTAGAACCCAGTTGACTCAAAAGATATTACGCACGATCAAAATTAAACTTTGCTAAAAACATCCTGTTTGGAATCAGTTTACTGTACACCGTCTATGTAAAACGGAAAGCTGTAGGAAATGATAGCAATATTTTTTCTAGTGAACTTTTGGGTAGGCACACCGTACATCTCGTTTGAAAGAAAAGCAATTAGATGCTTTAGGTTAGGTTTGAAGCTGGTATGCAGAATCTAGTTGACTCAAAAGATATTACGTAAGATGAAATTAAATATTGCTAAGAAACTCCTGTTTTAGAATGAGTTTACTTCTTATTTGGAACTCTGCCAGTTAACATTAAAAACTGAGTTAGGTTATTTTTTGTTTAAAAGAAAAGCAATTTGATTCTTTAAATCAAGGCTTGAAGCTATTATGAAGAATCTAGTTTACTCAAGATATATTACTTAAGATAAAAACGAAACAATGCTAAAAACATCCTGTTTGGAATCAATTTAATTTTATCCATCAATTTAAAAAAGGAAAACTCTAGGAAATAAAAACATTTTTTTTCTTTCTAGTGCAATTTATGGTAGCTACATCGTAATTGTCCTGTTTGAAAGAAAAGTTTCTTGGTGCTTTACATCAGGGATTGAAGTTGGTGTGCAGAATCTAGTTAATAAAAGATATTACGTAAGACCAAAATTAAAATTGCTATGAAACTCCAGTTTGGGATCAGTTTACTACTTATTTGGAATTCTGCCAGTTTATATTAGGAGCTGAATTAGGTGATCCATTGTTTGAAAGAAAAGAAATTTGGTTCTTTGGATCGGAACTAGAAGCTGGTCTTCAGAATATAGTGAACTCAAAAGATTTTACGTAAGATCAAAATTAAACATTGTTAAGAAACTCCTGTTTGGGACAAGTTTACTTCTTATATGAAATTTTTCGAGTTAATATTAGGAACTGCATTAGATAGTCCATTTGTTTGAAAGAAAAGGAATTTGGTTTTTTGGATCAGGGCTTGAAGTTGGTTTGCAGAATCTAGTTCGCTCAAAAGATATTACATAAGATCAATATTAAACAATACTGATTTTAAGCTAGGTTACTTATAGCTTAGGTTACTTTTAAGGTTAGGTTATATACAACAATAGCGGAATAGATGGCAGCACTTGGGGTATTCAAAATATCTCCCCATCTATGACTGTAAATTTATGGATAGCAACAGTAGAGGTCGACCCAAAATTACACTGGAAAGAAAAAATTACTATCGTTTGCCGCAGTTTTCCAATTTTACATAGACGGTAAACAGTTCTAAACAGGATGCTTTTAGCAATGTTTAATATTAGTCTTGCATAATATATTTTAAATGAACTAGATTCAACAGTCCAACTTCAAGTCCTGATTAAAAGAACCTAATTGTGTTTCTAATATTAACTGACAAAGATACATTTAAGAAGTAAACTGATCCAAAACAAGGATTTGTTAGAATGTTTAATTTTGATCTTACGTAATATCTTTTGAGTTTACTGTATTCTGAAGACCAGCTTCTATTCAAACCAAATCCCTTTTTTTTAAACAATGGATTACCTAATTCAGTTAATAATTTTAACTGGCAGAGTTCCAACTAAGAAGTACACAGATCCCAAACTGGAGTCTCTTAGCAATATTTACTTTTGATCTTCCATAATATTTTTTGAAACAACTAGATTATGCATACCAGCTTCAAGGCAAGATCTAAAGCACCAAATCGCTTTTCTTTAAAATAGAACAATTACGGTGTGCCTACCCAAAATGCACTGGAAAGAAAAACTGCTATCATTTGCTTCAGTTTTCTGTTCTTATGTAGACGGTGAACAATAAACTGATTTCAGGCTGGATGTTTTCAGCAATGTTTACTTTGGATTTTATATAATTACTTTTAAGTCAACTAGATTCTACATATTAACTTCAAGTCTTGCTCCAGAGAGCCAAATTGCTTTTCTTTCAAACTTGACAATTGTGTGTAATTACCTGAAATTGTACTGGAAACAATAAATTGCTATTTGATTCAGTTTCCCCTTTTTACATTGATGGTGAACAACAAACTGATCCCCAATGAGTATCAGCTTCGAGCCCTGACCTAAAGCACCAGATTGCTTTTGTTTCAAACATTTTAATTGCGTGTACCCTAAATTGAACTGGATGTAATAAATTGCTATCATTGCAACAGTTTGCAACAGTTTCCCATTTTCGTATAGAGGGTGAACATAAGACTGATCCCCAACAGGATGTTTTAAGCAATGTTTAAGTTTGATCTTACGTAACATCTTTAGAGTCAACTAGATTCTCCATACCAACTTCAAGCCCTGAATTAAAGCCCATTATAGCTTTGCTTATTAGTGAAAAATTTTGTAGAAAATATTTCGTAATTTAGATATCGCATTTGCTTATCTCTGTTTTATTTCAAGAAACAATACATTTTGAGCAACATCATCACATATTTCCTCATCTTATTTCTAATAGCAAAACATTTTGACGAAAATATTTGATATTTTAAACAATACTTTTTCTTTTTTTTTTAATTTTCAATACTTTTTCTTTTTTTCTTGAACTTTAATTTGTTTTTTTTTGTTTTTTTCCTGTCATCGTGCCTATGTTGATAGAACCGGGCACGCCATGGCACCCTTGAAAGATTTGGGTGAAATATGAAGTGACTGGGAAAGAGTATCCCCCAAGGAGTCCAGATCAGAGAGGTAAGATCTCAGAGACAGGGTCAAACCGTACATGAATAACTAAAATGAAATTTGCATATTAATTTTGCTTTTTTGGCTAAATGGCTTTCTCGAAATTTGTTCTGACGTAACTTACGAATTAACTTAGGTAACAAACTTCTATATTCGTATGTTTTTATTACGTATATTAGGGAGTTCGCCCCCCTATTCAATATCTCACTCTTTACACTAAAGTTCAAATATTGCTGGAATCCCAAACCCCTGAATCACAAAGGCCGGTTAATTAGAATAGATAGCTCTCTTGAAAGTGCAAAAAAAAAAAACAAAAAAAACTCTAGCGTAAAGAGAGAGGTATTGACTAGGGGGCGAACCCCCTCATATACTCAATAATTTCTGTTCGTTTTAAGTTTTAATGTTGCTCCTTATTTTCTGTTGAAAAAACTTTTTACTTATCTAATTTCTGATTGTTTTTAATAATGCTGGGAAATCCAGCACCCCCTTCATAGAAATGTCCCTTCCCCCAATGAAACATCCTCCATGGAAAGAACTTCCCCCGTAACCCCCTCCTTCGACCCCCCCCCTGCCAGAAAAATTCCCTCCAGAAATCATCTGTATACTTCCCATTAACCAATACTATATGTAAACAATGCTAAAATTTCATATCTTGCAGCCCTTTCCCAGGGAACTGTGGGGCATTAAGTTATCCTCAAAGACATATTTATTAGATTTTAGACTATGCTGAACAAAATGGATATCTGAAAATTTTGATTGGGTGACCTCAGGATAAAAACGAGCGTGGGAGGGGGCCAAGTTGCTGGCAGCGTGGTTTCTACATTAAATTTTAATCGAAAACAAACAAAGATTAATTAAAAAAAAAGTTTCTCCGAAGGAAGTAAAGAGCGAAGTTGAAAGTTAAAACGAACGAGAATTATTGCTTCACAGCCTAACTTACATATTAACAAAAAACTAATGCAAGTAAATCAACTGGTGATATTTCCTTATGTTTGTAACATTACAGAAAAATAGCGCTTTACTGAAAACATAAAACAATATAGGAGTTTTGGTACGGTAAAAGTAAACCTTTTAAGGGCATTTTTGACAGCATAAACGTAAAGAATTTTTTGATTGTTGTAACAGTGCAGTTTGTAACATTGTAACAGTGCAGTTTAAACAATTTTTTGAAGTAAACACAACAATAGAAAAAAACTTCTAACTTGATTAGACTCGGAGAATTTCAATTTATAAGATTTTCAGAGATGCTTCCAGTTTAACTGCCTCTCAGTCACCCACCTCCTTCTAGTTCCTAAATACAGCCCTGTGCCAAACACTGAGTTTACTGGTTTGTTGTTTTGCACTGTTTTTTTGCACTTGTTTCGGCAACAGTGCAATTAAAACATTTTTGCAGAGTATGACACTACAGATCTAGAAAGAAAAATAATCCTTTACTACCGCTAATATTGTTGTTGTTTGGGGTTTGACGCGTTCGATCAATAGGTCATATGTGTTCGTATCACTTGGTTTTTCTGTGCCTTCTGTATTTAATTAAAAAAAAAAACCATAGTTTTTCCGAGGGAAGCAAAGAGCGAAGTTGAAACTTAAAACGAACAAAAATTATTACTTCACATCCTATCTAACATATATCAATAAAACTGGTGCAAATAGATCAACTGGTGATATTTTCCTATGTTTGTAGGATTAGAAAAAACTAGCCCTTTACTGAAAACACAAAACAATGTAGGAGTTTTAGCACGGTAAAAGTAAACCTTTTCAGGACACTTTTAACAGTATAAAAGTAAATCATTTTTAGATTTTTGTTTTATTTATTTATTTTTTTGTTTAATTTGGCATTACTTCTGCACAGTGAGCTCAGTTCAATGATTGACTGTTGGTTTGGATCTGAAAAGGACATTTCATGATTATTTTGTAGATAAGGTCGAAGTGTCACTACAAACTGGCTTTAGAATTTGTATCACAACTTAAAATTCTTTGTTTTATAGAGAGAAATAACTGGACTTCCAGAGTTCCTATTACGGTTGATATATTCTTCATTTTGAGTAATACTGGGTGAGACCAAGGTGTTACCTGATAAATCAATCCACAATTTCACATGCTGTGTAATAACTTTAAACTTATTATTTTTCTGCCTAAGTTTTTAAGATAGTTTTAATTGTATACTGAAAATTACTGATATCACAGCTCCTGTGGGACTATGGAAAGCGTTATAGATTAGTTTGCTGCTGTGAGGCTACGTATTTACTTTTGACTCCTAAGAAAGTATTATTGTTTTTATATTTAGCTTTTGTGTTTTCAGTAAGGCGCTAGTTTTCTGTAATGTTACAAATATAGGGAAATATCACCAGTTGATTTATTTGCATTAGTTTTATTGATGTATGTTAGATAGGCTGTGAAGTTATAATTTTTGATCTTTTTTAGTTTCAAATTCACGCTTTACTTCCCTCGGAAAAACTTAGTTTTTTTAAATTAATTTTTCAAGTATATTACTCATTATTGGTATTATAGCTGGCGAGACCAAAATACTACCTGATAAATCAATCAATTATTTCTGTATGCTGTTTAGTTACTTTGCAGTTATTAAAAGAAATACTTAATTTTACGTTTATGTTTTTCAGATAATTTTAATTGTATATTGAAAGTTACTGATGCCACAACTGGTGTAAGACTATGAAAATCTTTATAGATTTGTTTATTTTTGTCAGGCTACATACTCAAATTTGACTCCCAAATCAATATTTATGTTTTTTATACTTGACTTTTGTGTTTTCAGTTAAGCACTAGTTTTCTATTATCCTTAAAAGCAGAGGGAAACAGAATTAGTTGGTCTATTTGTACTAGTTTTATTGATATTTATTAGATAGGATATGAAGTAATACATTTTTTCCGTTTTTCTCTCTACATCCCAGGGAAAAACTTTTTTTTTTAAATTAATTGACAAGTAAGCTTGATGATGACTGAATCAAATTGGCCTTTTTTTCAAAAGTCTCAAATTATTTCATGATTATTTTATCAAAATTTCCGTTTATTTCAGCAAAAATTTATAGTTTGGTGTATCGGCTGTCCCAGTTATGTTCAGTTGAATATTTGCCTGTTTTTCAAAAAAAGACCCAAGCTTTTCAAAGGACTCAAGATAGGCAGTCAGCTGTATCCCTTGCCGCCTCGGCCTCTAAGAGCCTACCTAATGTGTTCAAACCAAGGTCCTTGACAAAAAGCACTTGGTATTGTTTGGGGTATCCCTGAAAATGTAACAGAATCATCTCAAATGGAAAGTGTACTGGGATTAGCTCATGCTTTAAAAATAGGACACTCAAATTGTTTTCGTTTGGAGTTTTTGGATCAGCTAGCACTGAAAAAATGCAATTAACCATGGTCTCCGACTTGGATATAAGCTTTTTCGCATTGAAGCCTATCAAGAATTACCGCGTCGCTGTTTCCGGTGCCAAGGGGTAGATCACCCTATTGTTAGATGCCCACGTTCTATTGGTTTACCAAAATGCTCCCGCTGTGCTGGGGCTCACGAAAACACCGCAGAGAACCCTTGCTCAGCTGCTCCTATGTGCACCAACTGCGGAGGAAATCATGTTTCTTTTTGTTTAAAATGCTCAGTATTGAGAAATGCGCTTGCCAAGACATTATGATGACTTCTCCTTCAGCCTTAAGTTTTGTTTCTCTGAACATTAATGGTATTAAAGATAAGGATCTGATAATTGACAAGCTGCTAAATTTTGATGTTGTATTCTTACAGGAGCATTTACTTTCTGAAGTTAATATGACCAGTTTAGGACGGTCTGTTACCCATGATGTATTTATTCGAGAAGCAAAAAAGACCGCGGTCGCCCTTCCGACGGTACCACCATCTTCATTTGATCGGGATATCAGCCTATGCAAATTTATTCTGATGCTAATATTCTAGCTATCCAGTGTAACAACATGGCTTTTGTAAATGTGCTCTCCCGTGCAATCCTTGAAATACTCAGTCATTTACTGCTTTTACTAAAGCTTCCCATAAACTGAAATCTCTTTTCACAAAATGTGCAGATAAAAATGTTGATTGGATCCTAGCCGGGGATATGAATACTTAAATATTGACCACATCTGATCGCTCTGAACTCCATCTAGTGTCTCTGTCAAGTGTCTATCATGTCGCTGATAAGAACCTGGCTTATAATTACATTCATAATCGAGGCTACATTAAACCCAACCTCGACCATATTATTGTGTCTAAGTTCAGTCTAATTAAATCCGAGGTGTCTGTTGATGAAGATAAAATCAATGATGACTGTCTCCCTATTTCGTGCCTAATTGAGCCTCCTGAAATTCAAGCCCACCTTAAGGGTCCCCATTCAAAATAGTATCAAAAGTCCAATTGGAATCTGATAAACGTTGAGATGTATATTACTACTATATGCACTCTACTCTCAACTATTAAAGTCCCGTTTCACTTGCTACCGACTTCGATTAATAGCCCTAATTCTAAGGAAGGCCTAAATTCGTACTATTACCAATTGTAGAATGTTTAAAGTTGGCCACAAAAGCTGCAGTTCCGATTGAGCACGTGCGTTCTGGGTCTCGCAAGCCCCTGTGGAATATACATCCGGAAGTGAAAATAGTAAAGAACCGTGCAAAGTTTTGGTTACGACTGTGGAACGCTTGCGACCGACCTTCTTCCAGTGCTGTTTTTGCTGTCAATCAAAAAACGAAGAAATAATACAAATCCTGTTTACGTAATGCAAGCCTAAAAGCGTGGGACGCTCCAAATTGTAAAATGACCTGGATTAGAGTTATCAATGGCAGTAAGTGTACTCCCCCAGCTTAGTCGAAATTAAACCTTATGAATTTTGAGCATCATTATATTGACATATTTTCCGTATTGAACCAATATTTTCAGAAACATTTTTCTAATCTACTTAGTTCGGTCCTGCCAGTGTCTCTGTCTCAACATAGAGTTCTTGCGATAAATATGAGTAATTTATATCGCGTGGTGAAGAAAGTAAAAAGATCAGATTCTACTGATTGTGATGGCCTATGTTTTAGAAATTTTGCTTATGATTGCCCATTATTGTTGAAACACCTGCAGTTATTATTTCAGATTTTTATAGCTCAATCTCTGGTTCCTGATAGTTTTCTTTCGGGTAGTGTCACGTCTAAACTTAAACGAGGTAAAGATCCAGATTCGTGCTGGAACTACAGACCTTTACTGTATCTTGCTTAGATTTTTGAGTATATTGATTTGCCTGAAATAATTTCTAAGGGCCATTTTTCGTCTTTTTAATTAGGATTTGGAAGAGGGGTTGGCTGCCCCCAAGCACATCATGTGCTTAGCCGGTTGTTGAAGGAAGCTTTTGCTCAAAAGCGTTCATTGTATTGCTGCACAGTAGACATTTCCTAGGCCTTTGACAATGTTGTTTACGCCCAGGCCTTGTATTTACTTGCCTGTTCCGGAGTCAATTATTCAGTTATATCTATATTGCGATATTGGTATGATAATTCTCATGTGCGTATTGAGTGGATGTCTCATATTTCTGATTGGGTAGCTGTTAGGAAAGGCGTTAGACAGGGAAGTGCTTTATCTCCTTATATATTTAAATGTGTTTATCGTGATATCGGTTTAAGTTATATTGCATACGCCGACGATGTCCTATTAGTTATTTTTTCTCGTCGAGGGCTGGCTCAGAATTTCCGTAAGCTGTCTTCTCTACTTAGTGATATTGGCCTATCTGTTAATATGGGAAAGTTTGAGTTTATGTGCTTTAACAGTAAAACTTTTGTATTTCCACTAAACCGTGGTCGATTTCATTACCTTGTTTGGATAATATTAAGTGGCTTGGTATCATTTTGCCCGTCTATTTCTGAAACTTGCTCCGAGTTGGTTACTAATGCATTAAAAACTATTCGTGTGTCGTATGGTAAGATATATCCAAGTAGAGGGCGTTATAAGCGTAAGGGTCTAGCTATGCTTTATAATAGTCTTTGCTCTCCAGGAGTAAGTTCCCTATCTGGATTCCACCGCCTGCTGAGAAAAAAGATTTACAGATACTTAGAGGGGGTTACATCTGTAAATATCTGATGTATTCACCCGACCATTTCGGAAATAGCAATATTGTATCCCGTTATGGCGTCATTGAAGCTTGCCCGCAACTGGTCAGTGTGGCTTCTAATATGATTACGAATACTTGTAAATTTGTTTCTGTCACCGTCCCCCTAGTTTGCGTTTTTCATCGTGATATCCGTTAAAATTTATTTTGTGTTTTTTTTGTTTGTTTTCGTATTGATGTTGTTATTTTTTTTTCTTTTGTATTTACTCCGCAGTGTCATTTCTAATGTTCATTTGTGGGTTATAAATAAATTATTATTATTATTATAAAATGGACGGAAATTATTTCACATGTGAGGCAAACCACCCACTTCTCAGCCCGCTGCTCTTTAGGCTATCATTTAAATGTGTTTTAAAAATAGTTTCTTGTTCTTGTGTTGTCTTGTTGTGTTGAAAGTTCTAGACGTTATAAAATAATCAACATTTTTTTCTACTGTTTCAAAATACATTGTTGTTTAATAAAACCCCAAACAAAATAAGTACTACAACAAGCAATGACGCAAAACTTATAACAAATTACCGCAAATAAAGTTTCGGCCTGCCATCCCTTAACCGAAGGGTGGCAGACTTCCCACCACCTGGAGCAAATCTTGGAACTGTGCCAGAAAAGGAATAAATGTGCCAAGCATGGCGTAGAGACGGCAACCTCTCGCCTTCAATAGTAGCAAGTTGTTGAAAGAATGTGGCCTTGTCTTTCAGTTCAAGATAATTGAAAGGAAGATTATTAAGAAACACTAGAAAAATTTTATTTGAAAAATACTGTTCGTTTTGAATAGGCCGAAGTATGTTGCAATTTTGAACAGAATACTGTGTATATTGCTTAATTTTTCTTTGATAAAATGAAACACCATGACGTACCCAGAATATTTTAATTATTAATAGAAATATCAATATTTTGTTGATGCTTTACAGTTATATCACCACACTCAATTCTTGATCTGAGTAAAACCAGTTTCTCTGTCTGCATTCGAAGATAATGAGCTTAGTCTCGTTGAGATAAACTGCTATACAGGTATATTACAATTAAATATTTAATATATAGAGTTGGTTAGGTATTAAACATGATGTGTCCTGGGCGGCCTGCTTTCCATAATTCTTTGTTGTAGTTTGCATAATTTTGTTTCTACAGTATTATATTCTTATCATATTTAGGTTTATTTCATTCTGATTAACTTAAATTTACTTTTTGGATGTGATCGATAAAATTGAGAAGCACAATTTTCTTAATTAATTTTAATTTAAAAATTATAAATAGCAAAATTATAGCTTAAATTCCATAGCTTAAACATACATACCTTAAATAATATATAGCTCTAATAATAATAAATAGCTTAAATAAAATAATAAATAAAAATAATAATATATAGTTTAAATAGCGTAAACAATAGCTTAAAATCACATTAAAAAAAAAAAACAACAAAGAGAAGACAAATAAAACTGTGATAATGTATCAAAACTATTATTATTAAAATATGAGAATTAAGAAACTTTCAAAAAATCGTACCAAATTCACATAACATTTTGGTTTAAAATTTAACAAAATAATAAATTTTCACAAAATACAAAAAAAAAGACAAAATAAACACAGAACACAAGAAACCTTAAAAATGAAAGTGTCCATTAAATCTGCATCACTCCATTTATTGCATCACTTATTTTTCTTTTCATTTCATATTTTTTGGTGTAATTGTTATTTGGACAAATTTCTGGAGAAACATTTTTGAACTGTTCTTCGATTTGACTGAGCAAGAAGTCTTCATCAATATAAGCAATGATAACACTTGCTATTGCCCTGCTTATTGCTTCTACAAGATGATAGGTTCTATAACATTCCCAGTTTTTCTTATTAGGGTCAAAATTTTGAATTAAATCATTCGTTAAATTAAAGCCTTTGTTTTTCAATTCTTCTTTGATAATTACTAACTTGTCTTTTTCTGGAAAGGATGCTGGCTGTGGGGTGACACACAGGATAATGTGACGAAATTCCATCCCTGTTAGTGAAAATGTCCTGTCAAAACTTATGGAATGAACATCTTGAATTTCTAGAGTATCATAAGAAACTCCTAAAGCCCTCATAAGGTTCGATACTTCATTTTGGAAATCGTTTCTTCCAGCCCTAGAATCGAAAATTAAGTATAAAGATTTGCATTCATTCTTATGCAGCAAACATACCATAGTTTCAGTGCTTAGTATTATTCCCTTTCCCAGCCTTGAATTATTCGTCAGCTAAAGTTGTTTAATAATAACATGTATTTAATTTTTGGATTTCCTTTTATAAATAAAAATGAAGCATTGACACATAATTTGGCTAATTTAATAATTTCAGCATACAATTTGAAAAACCATTCTTCCTTACATGAAAGTCAAATGAAACTCCGAAGTAAAATAATTATCAACACGCAAGAATAAGATCTTAAACATGAAAATTGGCAACCTGAGATATTCTGGCCTAAAATACGATTTAGATAGGTCAGAAGTTGGGGAAACTTCACTCAGGTCTAATATGGACGACGCAATTTTATGTAACCCTGCGTTAGGAACCCATGGGAGCTTGTAACTTAACGAGACCAAACACCTTACGTAATGATTGTGCATCACTGTCACGTAATACTGTTTTTTACAATTTATTTTTCGCCTGAAAAGTTCAACGCTTTTTTTTTCTTTCGTTAACTTAATGACGGCGCACACTTTATGTAAGGTCACGGAACGGTTGCGGTTTTTGACATTTCATTTTTCGCCCGAAAGCTCAAAGCATTTTTCTTTCTTTAGCTTAATGGCATTTTATTTTTTCGCTCGAAACGTTCAACGCTTTTTTTTTCTTTCTTTTTTTCCTTACTTCTTTGACCCCACCAGGACTCGAAAGGTCCCATCCAACGGATTTGTGCCTAAACCGAGAGAACTACCAATCTATTTCCAATATTCTGTGTTAGAGAAATACTTTCAGTAAATAACACAATCCCCTTGACATCACAGGTATTCCCTAGCAAGCGCCATTGTTTTTCCATGCAACTGCAACATTTTACACGAAACCGGGGAATATTGATTTTCAGAGCCAATCACTGTCAAGGTATTTATAACGATAAAAGGAAAATGTATCGTTTCTTTGATTGGGATACTAGATTTCACACTATCGTGACTCTGTACGGCTGCTCCCCTAACAATCATTTTGAGAGGGCAAGCTCATATTAGTGGTAAATTTGAACCATATTATGAGGTATCTTTGAAGGACTTTTAATGAAATGCATCGTTTCTTTGAGTAATTGTTAGATTCCCCCCTCTTTCATGGAAAAAATCTTTAACACCTCCACCTTAACTTTTAAGCTGTAGGACATGTTACTCCTACCAATTCACCCCACAATGATATTGCTTGACTGCCCCCTGACACACCCTTCATCATTCCTAGACATCTTTTTCAGTTATTTCATAATAAAAATTATGCATTGAAATCCCGTGATTCATGTTTTTTCAACCCAAGCCTATCATGATGCCCCAAAAAACACTCCACACCACCATGGCATCACACCCCCACCCCCTCCATCATCCATGTGACACCAGTCCGCCACCTCGAGCGAGCTGATATTAGTGGTATATTTAAAGCGTTTTAAGAGGTATCATTGAAACACTTTTAATGAAATGCATCGTTTCTTTGAGTAATTGTTAGATTCCCCCTCCTTCATGGAAAAAATCTTTAACACCTCCACCTTAACTTTTAAGCTGTAGAAAATGTTACTCCAAGCAATTCACCCCACAAAGACATTGCTTGACTGTCCCCCTGACATCCCTTTCCTCATTCCTAAGACATTTTTCAGTTATTTAATAATAAATAATTATGCTTTGAAAACCCGTGATTCAAGTTTTTGCAACCCAAGCCTATCATGATGCTCAACAAAACACTCCACGCCACCATGGCATCACCCTCCCCCTCTCCATCACATATGGGGCACAAGTTCTCCACCCCTGAGTGAGTCGATATTAGTGGTACATTTAAACCACATTAAGAGATGTCTTTGAAGGACTTTTAATGAAATGCACTGTTTCTTTTTGTAATTAATCAAAAAAACTTTTTGCTCAAAATAAGTTTTTCAAAAAAAAACTAAAGAACTCCATTAAACCAAAATTGAAAAAAATAGAATCAAATAATCTAGCAAACATACAACTACCAAAAATCAGTATCAATAAATGAAAAAAAACTCAAAACAATCAGAAATTTAAGTAAGTCAAACTCAAAACGAGCAGAAATTATTCTGAGTAGGGTTCTAAACCCTATGCTTTCTAAAAGCCAGAATGTAATTTGTACTTTACTGAAAAAAATTCAAATGAATTTACTGAGAAAAATGTGCATTGTCAGTTTAAAATACATATGCTGATATTTATTCCTTAAAATTTTAATTAATATTTGTTTTCTTAAAGTTATAAGACACTTAAAAGAACTTTTTTTGCCCTAGGGCATAACTTACAACCCTTGCGTTGAGGGCTGTGGGAGGAGTGTTATCCTCAAAGACATGATTTCCGGACTTTTTAACTACGTTGAACAAAATGTCTAACTCAAAGCTTTTATTGGATGTTTTCGGGGAAATAGTGTGCTTGGGAGAGATGTTAGTTTCAGCCCTGGGTGGAGTTTCATCCTCAAACACATAATTTCAAGAACTTTCATCTACATTGAAAAAAATGGCTATCTCAAAATTTTGATTATATGTATTTGGGGAAAGGGTGAGCTTGAGAGGGGGGCTAGTTGCCCTCCAATCACTTTTGACAATTAAAAAGAGAAATAGCCCTTTCAGTTTCCAATCGAATAAGCCCTTTTTGATGTCTCTGCGAAAATGTTTTCCATAAAAACCTTATGTCCCCAGGGCATAACTTACAACACTTTCTCTTAGGAGTTTGGGGGGGTTTGTCATCCTCAAAATCATAATTTCCAGAACTTTCAACTACGTTGAACAAAATGCATATCTCAAAATTGATTGAATGTGTTTGGAGAAAAGGTGGGCGTGAGAGGGGGGTTGGTTGCTCTCCATTCACTTTCGACATTAAGAGGGGCACTATCCCTTTCAATTTCCAATCAAATGAGCCCTTTTTGAAGTTTCTATGACAACACTTTCTATAAGAACCTTATATACCCCCAGGGCACAACTAACAACCCTTGCCCTGAGGGCTCTGAGGGGGTTGTCATTAAGGGGCTAGTGCCCTTTTTAATAGTCAAAAATGAGGGGAGAGTAATTAACCCCCTCTCACGCCCACCATTTCCCCAAACACCTTCAATAAAAGTTTAAAGACAGCCATTTTGTTTAACGTAGTTGAAAGTTCTCGAAATTATGTATCTCAGGATGAAAAACCCCCAGAGCCCCTAGGAAAAAGGTTGTAAGTTACGTCCTGGGAGCATATAAGGTATTTATAGATAGCGTTGTCGTAAAAAACTTCAAAAGGGGCTCATTCAATTGGAAATTGAGAGAGCTAGTGCCCTTTTTAATAGTCAAAAATGATTGGAGAGCAACTAACGCCCCTTTCACGCCCACGATTTCCCCAAACACATCCAATCAAAATTTTGAGATAGCCATTTTGTTTAACGTAGTTGAAAGTTCTGGAAATTATGTCTTTGAGGATGACAACCCCCTCACAGCCCTCAGGACAACGGTTGTCAGTTATGCCCTGGGGGCATATGAGCTTTTATAAAAAGTGTTGTCGTAAAACTTCAAAAAGGGCTCATTCGATTAAAAATGGAAAGGACTAGTGCATTTTTAATAGCTGAAATTAATTGGAGGGCAACTAGCCCCCCTCTCGTGCTCACCATTTCCCTAAACAAGTCCAATCAAAATTTTGAGATAGTCATTTTGTTCAACGTAGTTAAAAGTTCTGGAAATTAGGTCTTTTAGGATGATAACCCCCTCAGAGCCCTCAGGGCAAGGGTTGTCAGTTGTACCGTGGGGGTATATAAGGTTTTTATAGAAAGTGTTGTCGTAGAAGCTTCAAAAAGGGCTCATTTGATTGGAAATTGAAATGGCTATTGCCCTTTTTAATAGTCGAAAGTGATTGGAGGGCAACTAGCCCCCCTCTCAAACTCATCTTTTCCCCAAACACCTCCGATGAAAATTTTGAGAACGCCATTTTTTTCAATGTAGACGAAAGTTCTTGAAATTATGTCTTTGCGGATGAAACTCCACCCAGGGCCCTCAGGGCTAAGGTAGTAAGCTATGCCCTGGAGGCATATAAGGTTTCTTATAGAAAATGTTGTTGTATAAACTTCAAAAAGGGCTAATTCAATTTGAAATTGAAAGCGCTATTGCCCTTTTTAATAGGCTATTCGAAACCGATTGGAGGGCAACTAACCTTCTTCTCACACCAACCATTTCCCCAAACACATCCAATCAAAATTTTGCGAGAGCCATTTTTTTCAACATAGTTGAAAGTTCTGGATATTATGTCTTTGAGGACGGTCACCCCCCTCCCCCCCCCCCCCCACGACCACATTTCTCAGGGGAAGGGTTGGAAGTTATACCCTAGGGTCATATAAGGCTTTTATAGAGCGTTGTAATAGAAACTTCGGACGGCTAGTGCCCTTTTTAATAGTCAAAAGTGATTGGACTAACACCCCTCCTACGCCCACCATTTCCTCAAAAACATCCAATAAAAATTTTGAGATAGCCATTTTGTTCAACGTAGTTGAATAGTCCAGAAATTATGTCTTTGAGGATGACAGTCCCCCCTCAGCCCTCATGCAAGGGTTGTAAGTTATGCCCTAGGGCAAAAAAAGTTCTTTTAAATGTCTTATAACTTTTAGAAAACAAATATTAATTAAAATTTTAAGGAATAAATGTCAGCATATGTATTTTAGACTGACAATGCACATTTTTCTCAGTAAATTCATTTGAATTTTTTTCAGTAAAATATAAATTACATTCTGGCTTTTAGAAAGCATAGGGTTTAGAACCCTACACAGAATAATTTCTGCTCTTTTTGAGTTTGACTTACTTTAATTTCTGATTGTTTTGAGTTTTTTTCCTTTATTGATACTGTTTTGTGGTAGTTGTATGCTTGGTAGATTATTTGATTCTATTTTGTTCATTTTTGGTTTATTGGAGTTCTTTACTTTCTTTTGAAAAACTTATTTTGTGCAAAAAGTTTTTTTGATTAATTAATTAAAGAAACAGTGCATTTCATTAAAAGTCCTTCAAAGACACCTCTTAATATGGTTTAAATGTACCACCAATATTAATTCGCTCAGGGGTGGAGAACTTGTGCCCCATATGTGATGGAGGGGGGGGGGGTGATGCGATGGTGGTGTGGAGTGTTTTGTTGGGCATCATGATGAGCTTTGGTTGCAAAAACTTGAATCACGGGATTTCAATGCATAATTATTTATTATTAAATAACTCAAAAATGTCTTAGGAATGATGAAGGGGGTGTCAGGGGGTATTTTGGAAGTTTCTTGTTTGAAACGTATGAATCGGAATGTTTTTATGCTGTTGTGTCGGGGTTTATCTTGTCAGTGTTAACCTAGTTGATGTTTTCAAAGTGTGTTTTGGAAGTTTCTTCGTTTGAAAAGTATCACCCAGATGATTTTATACTGTTGTGTTGGGGTTACTCTTGTCATTGTTGCCTCATTTTATGTTTCATAGTGCATTTTGGAAGTTTCTCGTTTGAAATGTATGACTCAGAATATTTTTATACTGTTGTGTCGAGGTTTATCTTGTCAGTGTTACCTCAGTTAATGTTTCAAAGTTCATTTTGGAAGTATCTTATTTGAAATATATCACTCAAGATGTTTTCTAGTGTTGTACCATGGTCTATCTTGTCAGTATTACCTCAGTTGATGTTTTAAAGTGTATTTTGGAAGTTCCTCGTATGAACCTTATGACTCAGAATGTTTTTAAACTGCTATGCCATGATATATCTTGTCAGTGTAACCTCAGTTGATGTTTTAAAGTTCATTTTGGAAGTTTCTCGTTTGAAACGTGTGAATCAGAAGGTTTTACACTTTTGTGAAGTGGTTTATCTTATCAGTGTTACCTCAGTTGATGTTTTAAAAGTGTGTTTTGTGAGTTTCTCGTTTGAAACGTATGACTCAGAATATTTTTGTACTGATGTGTCGTGGTTTATCTTGTCAGTATTTTTTCAGTTGATTTGAAAGTGCATTTTGGAAGTTTTTCGTTTGAAACATATGACACAGAATGTTTTTATACTGTTGCGTCTTGGTTTTGTCTTGTCAATTTTATCTCCGTTGATGTTTCAAATTGCATTTTTGAAGTTTCTCGTTTGAAATATATTACTCAGAATGTTTTATACTGTTTTGTTGTGGTTTTTCCTGTCAGTGTTACCTCAGTTGATGTTTTCAAAGTGTATTTTAAAAGTTTCTCATTTGAAACATATGACTTAGAACTTTTATACTGTTATGTTGTTATTTATCTTGTCAGTGTCACCTCATTTGATGTTTGAAAGTAAATTTTGGGAGTTTCTCGTTTGAAATGTTTGACTCAGAAGGTTTTTAATACTGTTGTTTCGTGGTTTATCTTATTAGTGTTACCTCAGTTGATGTTTCGAAGTGTATTTTGAAAGTTTCACTTTTGAATCGTATGACTCAGAATGTTTTTAGCCAGAAGACACACTAGCATAGTGAGAGACAAAAAAAAGTTAGGTTCATTTAGGTTCACATAGCATGGCGCGCTATACTATTTGAACCTAAATAACCCTAACTTTTTGTTAGAAGGCTAACTTTTTGTTATTGGAACACATCCTTTTCCATGGTTTTTCTGGCATGTTTTTCTGCCATTTTCTGTCAGCTACTATTGCCTCTGACTTTTCCGATAATTTCTTTTTATGTGCTCTTTTAACTTTTGCAAGAGTTTCGTTCCCTAGTAGTTTAATTACATTAGATCCGATCACCTGTTTATTTTTCCCACACAGCTCAATAGTCCTTTTTTAGTGACACTTTTTTAGCTTCATTACCAGACATTTCAACACAATATGTCATATCTCGTACCTAAGGCTAGTTAAAGAGAACGGTGAATGTGCCAGAGCTTTCTTTCAACATACACCTAAGAGATTCGTACATAAAATTATGATTTACAAGTTTCTATGGCTTAGAAAATCCACCAATAATCGTCATCTGACTAGGACTGAAAACATTCAACTTAGATACTCTCAAACAGGTAAGACTCGATGCAAGTGATTTTTCCAATTATATCAGCCACGTCATAGACACATAGTAACTTTAATCTTTTATTAAATTACCAAATCTGCAGGAAGCTTCTAGGCTGATGAGTTTATGCAGCCAACAGGTAATTTTAGTGCTGCCTTCCAGCAAAACTCAATTCAACTTTCTTAATTCAAATTCTTGAAACACATTTAGCCTCAGTCCAGCCATCAGAAGAGCCTTGTAGAGAACCAGTAAAACAATGCCTAGCTACTACTCAAAAATGGAAGCCTATCCAACATTATTTTTGATTGTCACTACTATTGCAACCTTGTTCATCATGGTTTCCGCTAATGGAAGTAACCAATTTGAAAAGATATGTTCAATTGTCATTGTCATTCTTATTCACAGTAGTAAGCAATTAGGAATAGCTGGAGAAGTGAAAAAAAAATAGGAAAGCTTGGTTTATGAAAGATAGAAAACAGAAACATTCATGTTCTGGATAATAAACCAACTCATCTCTGGGGGTGAACCAAGTGCAGATTCTAAAACTATAACTAATGCAAAACAAATCCCGATATTTGATTCTTTTAGTCAACAAATCGGAAATATGGATTTTAAAGTCAATATTGCATCAAGTAAGGTTGAACAACTGTCTTATGAGGCAAACCAAGTGAAAATTCAAAGACTATGAATGATGCAAGTAGGATTCTCATATATAATGGACTACAATAACTGATTGATACCTAGGACGCTTTAGTCGCAAAATGAATAACTAGAGTTGTAATATTAATTCCTTCCTAGCCTACAATATGACCAAATTTCATTTTACTCAACCCTTGGAGATGAGAATTTGAAACTTCTAGCAAGTCAAGTTCCAAAAATCTGAATTCATCAGTCAAAATGTCAGTACGACAAGGGCCTACTGGTGCAGGTCTGGGAATAATACATAGCAAGTCTACACATCTACACATCTACAAAGTCCTTAAGCTGGTTTAAAATCAGACAGCAAGTCCCTGTGACCTCCAGTTAAATGGAGACTTTGGACAATCTTTGGCCAATTTTGGTCACTACCTGGTTTTCCACAATGGACGATATTTTTTTATCAACAAGAATTTACGTAATGTTTTGACTGGACTCATAATAAGGGCAATAAAACTTTTAATTTCCAATCGAATGGGCCCCTTCCGAAGTTTATATGAAACTCCTTCCACACACAGTGCCTTGGTAAAAAATTAATGAAAAAGAAACTTTCTGAAAAATAAGTTTTTGAAAGAAAAGTAAAGGCCATTTTAAACTTTAGCTCAGCAGATACAAATACCCGTTAAAATTCAAACTCAAAACGATCAGAAATTACTATTAACGAATAAAAGAAACCCAAATCAAAAAGAAATTAAATAAACAATCATAGCAAAAAACATACAACAAGTAATAACATAAATGAAAAAACAGATCTTAAAGCAAGTAATGCTTATATTCAAAATGAAAATTAAGCTTAAAACGAAAAAAAATGTTTTTCTATTGAAGTATAAACGAAACTTAAAATAAACAGAAATTAAATAAACAATCAATGCAAAAAACATACAATAGATATTAATGTAAATGAATAAATAAATCTTAAGACGAGTGAAACGTAAATTGAATATGCAAATTAAGCTTGAAACGAACAAAAATCACCACAAACAACAGTTTGGGTACGGTATCGCCTCATTCTCTCACTGTAAAAGTCTAAAACCTACTGCGTCATTGGCGCTTTACTGAAAACCAGTTTTATTACAAATATCGTCTTTTGTACTTAATACTGAAAATAAACACTAAAATTATAGTAAAATTTTGAACTGATGAGCTTTCAGCAACTCATATCATTATACATCAAATGTTCAGTTTAATTTATTAGTTCTTTCTAAAGTTGTTCCAGAGGAATATAGTTTCCCTACAATCAAGAGTTAGGATACAGCCCCCTTCCTTAACTGTAAATAAAAACCAAAAGCCTACTGCGTCATTGGCGCTTAACTGAAAACGAATTATGTTAAAATATTTTCTTTCCCAGTTCTAACAGTATTGAAAATAAAAATTAAATTACAGTGAAATAAATTCTTGAACTGATGGTTCTTCCAACAATTAATATAATTACATATCAAATATTCAATTTGATGTTGTTTATACTTTCCAAGACTGTTCAAGACGCATATAGTTTTTAGTAAAGCACCAATGAAGCAGTAGGTTTTAGACTTTTACAGTGAGAGAAGGAGGCGATACCCAAACTCTTGTTTTTACTGATTTTTGTTCGTTTCAGCTTAATTTGCATATTCAATTTGACTTTCACTCGTTTTAAGATTTATTTATTCATTTACATTAATAAATGTTGCATGTTTGTTTGCATAGATTGTTTATTTAATTTCTGTTCGTCTTAAGTTTTATTATTTATTTAATAGCAAAATATTTTTTTCGTTTTAAGCTCAATTTCTATATTCAATTTAAGCATTAATCGCTTTAAGATCTGTTTATTCGTATATATTGTTACTTGTTCTATGTTTTTCCTATGATTTTTTTATTTTTTATCTGTTCGTTTTGGGTTTCATTTATTCTTTAATAGTAATTTCTGATCGTTTTAAGTTTGAATTTTAATTGGTATTTGTATCTTCTGAGCTTAAGTTTAAAATGGCATTTACTTTTCTTTGAATGACTTATTTTTCGGAAAGTTTCTTAAAATTAATTTTTGTTCGTTTTGATTGCAAAAAGTTTCAAGTTTAAAAAATTTCCTTATTTCAAAATCAAACTTTGTATCAGAGTAGCAATATTAAAGTGATAAAATGGGTTGGCGTCAACCTCGGAGTGTTTATTGTCTGATATTTAAACTATTTTTAACAAAATGGCCATCTCAAAATTTGTATTGGATGGGTTTGGGAAGAAAAGGGCATGGGGGGGGGGGCTAATTGGCCTTTGGTCTCTGTTGACTCTTTAAAAGTGAACTAGAACTTTCTATTTTCAATCACATGAGCCCTCCCTGAAGTTTATACGAGCATCCCTTCTATAAGAACCATATATACCCCCAGAGTACAAATTACTACGCCTTTCCCTGGGCCCTGGGGGGTTGTGTTGATCCCGGAATTTTAATTTCTGTTGTTTGTACTATTTTTAGCAAAATGGTCACCTCAAATTTTTTTCGGATAGATTTATTCATCCGATAAACCCGAAGGCAGGGAGGGCGGGAGGGGCTAGTGGACCTTCAATCTTTGTTTACTCTGAGAAAATGAAGTAGAACTTTTAATTTCCATTAAAATGAGCCCTCTCTGAAATTTATGCGAGTATCTCTTTCATAAGAACCACATACGGCCCCAGGACAAAGCTTACAATACCTGCTCCCGGGCCCTGGGGGGTTGCGTTGACACCGCATTTTTTTTATCCCCCTAAGCCCTCATGCAAGGGTTGTAAGTTATGCCCTAGGGCAAAGAAAGTTCTTTTAAATGTTTTTACTTATATCTTTAAGAAAATGAATATTAATTAAAAAAATTTTTCATGTGACCTTTAACTATTAAAAAAAAAATAGCTATTTCAAAATTTGTATCGGACGGGTTTGTGGAAAAAACGGTATGTAGGGGGGGGGCTAGTTGCCCCCGGATATTTTTTTACTCTTAAAAAGTGAACTAGAACTTTCAATTTCCAATCAAATGAGCCGTCTATGAAATTTCTACGAGCATCCCTTTCATAAGAACCATATACGCCCCCAGGACAACACTAAAACACCTACCCTGTGGGCCTTGGGGGGTTGTGTTGACACCGGAGTTTTTGTTATCTAATTTTTGAAAAAAATAAAAAAAACTGGCTATCTCAAAATTTGTAGCAGTTGGGTTGGGGTAAAATAGGGCGTTGGGAGACTAGTTGCCCTTAAATCTCTTGACTCGAAAAAATGAACTAGAACTTTCAATTTCCAATCACATGAAGTTTATACAAGCATCCCTTTCATAAGAACCATATATGCATTTAGGACACAACTTAGAACCTGGGCCCTGGGGGTTTGTATTGACACCGGTTTGTATTGAGTTTTTCTAATCCGAAATTTGAACTAATTTTAACAAAATATCTATCACAAAATTTTCATCAGATGGGTTTGGAAAAAGAAGAAGTGGGGGGGGGGGGGGGTCTAGTTACACTCGGATTTCTTTTGGCTATTAAAAAGTGAGCTCGAACTTTCAATATCCAATCAAATGAGCCCTCTCTGAAGTTTATTCAAGCATCCCTTTCATAACAACCATATATGCCCCAGGGCCTAACTTACACCGCTTGCCCCCGGGCCCTGGGGGGTTGTGTTGGTACCTGAGTTTTTGTTATATGAGTTTTGAACAATTTTTAACTTATATTTCAAAATTTTTATCGGATGCATTTGGGGGAAAAGGAGCGTGGGGTGGGCTAAATGCTTTCCAAAATTTTTGAGTCTCAAAAACTGAACTAGAACTTTCAATTTCCAATCAATTTTTTGAGTCCCTTTTGAAGTGTCTACGACTAAGCTTTCTATAGAAAACCTCATATGCCCCCAGGGCAAAACTTACAACCCGTGCCCTGAGGGCTCTGGGGGGAGTGACCTCCTCAAAAACATAATTTCTATCTGGAACTCAACTACGTAGAACAAAATGGCTATCTGACCTTTGAACTATTTTTAACATAATGGGTATCTCAAATATTTTATGTGATGCAAAGGCAACCTCAAATTTTCTATCAGATATATTTGTGGAAAAAGAGCTTGGGGCTAGTTGCCCTCCGATAACCTTTAACTCTTCAAAATTGCGCTGGAACTCTCGGTTTCCAATTGAATGAGCCCCCTTTGAAATTTATACGACGACCCCTCCTGTATGAAGTGCCTCTAGGAAAAAAAGAAGTTTGGGGGGAGGCTAGCTGCCCTCCGATCATTTTTTAGTCTTAAAAAGTGAATTACAACTTTCAATTTCCAATCAAATGAGCCCTCTATGAAGTTTATACAAGCATCCCTTCCATAACAACCATGTATGAGCCCAGGGCATAGCTTACAACGTCAACCCCCGGGCCCCGGGGGGCTGTGTCGACACCGGAGTTTTTGTTATCTGAACTTTGAATTATTTTTAACAAAATTTCAATCTCAAAATTTTTATCTGAAGCATTTGATGTGTGGAGAGGGGAGGGGGGCTAGTTGCCCACCGATAACTTTTGACTTTTAAAAAGTGAACGAGAAATTTCAATTTCCAATCAAATGAACCCTCTCAGAAGTTTATACGATCATCCATTCCATAAAAACCATATATGCCCCAAGAGCATTACTTACAACGGCTGCCTCCGGGCCCTGGGGGTTGCTTCGACACACGAATTTTTCTTATCTGACCTTTGAACTATTTTTAATGAAATAGCTATTTTAAATATTTTATCGGATATGCTTGGGGAAAAAAGGGTGTGTGAAGGGGGGGGGGACTAGATGCCTTCGGATTGGAGAGCAACTAACGCCCCTCTCACACCCACCTTTTTCCCAAACACATCCAATCAAAATTTTGAGACAGCCATTTTCTTCAACGTAGTTGAAAGTTCTGGAAATTATGTCTTTGAAGATTACAACCCCCCCACCGCCCTCAGGGTAAGGGTTGTAAGTTATGCCCTGGGGGCATATGAGGTCTTATAAAAAGCGTTGTCGTAAAACTTCAAAAAGGGCTCATTCAATTGAAAATGGAATGGACTAGTGCATTTTTAATAGCTGAAAGTAATTGGAGGGCAACCCACACCCCTCTCATTCCCACCATTTTACTAAACACATTCAATCAAAATTTTGAGACATTCATTTTGTTCAACGTAGTTAAAAGTTCTGGAAATTAGGTCTTTTAGGATGACAACCCCCTCAGAGCCCCCAGGGCAAGGGTTGTTAGTTGTGCCCCGGGGGTATATAAGGTTTTTATAGAAAGCGTTGTCGTAAAAACTTCAAAAAGGGCTCATTTGATTGGACATTTAAAGAGCTAGTGCCCTTCTTAATAGTCGAAAGTGAATGGAGAGCAACTAACCCCCCTCTCACGCCCACCTTTTCTCCAAACACATTCAATTAATTTTGAGATATGCATTTTGTTCAACGTAGTTGAAAGTCCTGGAAATTATGATTTTGAGGATGACAAACCCCCCTAACCCCTAAGAGAAAGTACTGTAAGTTATGCCCTGGGGACGTTTAAAGTTTTTATGGAAAACATTTTCGCAGAGACATCAAAAAGGGCTTATTCGATTGGAAACTGAAAGGGCTATTGCCCTTTTTAATAGTCTAAAGTGATTGGAGGGCAACTAGCCCCCCTCTCAAGCTCACCCTTTCCCCAAACACATCCAATCAAAATTTTGAGATAGCCATTTTTTTTCAATGTAGATGAAAGTTCTTGAAATTATGTCTGAGGATGAAACTCCACCCAGGGCCCTCAGGGCTAAGGTAGTAAGCTATGCCCTGGAGGCATATAAGGTTTCTTATGGAAAATGTTGTCGTAGAAACTTCAAAAAAGGCTCATTCAATTTTAAATTGAAAGCGCTATTGCCCTTTTTAATATGCTATTTGAAACTGATTGGAGGGCAACTAATCTTCTTCTCACACCCACCATTTCCCCAAACACATCCAAACAAAATTTTGCGATAGCCATTTTTTCAACGTAGTTGAAAGTTCTGGATATTATGTCTTTGAGGACGGTCACCCCCCCCCCCCCCCCAACACACAAACTTCTCAGGAGAAGGGTTGGAAGTTATACCCTAGGGTCATATAAGGTTTTTATAAAGCATTATAATAGAAACTTCGGAGGGCTAGGGCCCTTTTTAATAGTCAAAAGTTATTAGTATAGCACCCCTCTTACGCCCACCAATTCCCCAAAAACATCCAAAAAAAAATTTGAGATAGCCATTTTGTTCAACGTAGTTGAAAAGTCCGGAAATTATGTCTTTGAGGATGACACTCCCCCCTCAGCCCTTATGCAAGGGTTGTAAGTTATACCCTAGGGAAAAAAAGTTCTTTTAAATGTTTTTATTTATAACTTTAAGAAAACAAATATTAATTTAATTTTTTTTCATCTGACCTTTGAACTATTTAAAAAAAATAGCTATCTCAAAATTTGTATTGGTTGTTGCACTCGGATATTTTTTTACTCTTAAAAAGTGAACTAGAACTATCAATTTCCAATCTTTCAAATGAGCCCTCTCGGAAATTTGTACAAGCATCCCTTTCATAAGAACCATATACGCCCCTAGGACAACACTTAAAACGCCTACCCCGCGGGCCATGGGGGGTTGTGTTGACACCGGAGCTTTTGTTATCTAATTTTTGAAAAAATTCAAAAAACTGGCTATCTCAAAATTTGTAACAGTTGGGTTGGGGGAAAAAATGGCGTTGGGGGACTAGTTGGCCTTAAAGCTCTTGACTCTAAAAATTGAACTAGAACTTTCAATTTCCAATCAAATGAAGTTTATACGAGCATCCCTTTCATAAGAACTATACATGCATTTAGGACACAACTTACAACCTGGGCCCTGGGGGGTTGTATTGAAGTAGAAAGGGGGGTAAAGGTCGTGACGGGGCACCATATATGGGCATAGAGTCCCTAGGGAGATGGAACACCTGTGCTGTCAGTCATTAATCAAATTGTTTCCGGGGAAGTTAATTAATGTCTGACAGATGACGTCAAGTTAATTAATGTCTTTGATGTATTTCCAAAGAGAATTGTTTCCGGGCGAATGTTTATTAATACCTGACAGATGATGTCATGATTGATTGATTTGTCACAAAAGGGGAATTAATTTGTTGTTTCTAAGGAGAATTATTGATTCACGAAAGGGAAATTAATTTGTTGGTTCCAAAGAGAATTGTTTCCGAGCGAATGTCTATTAATGTCTTTGGAGTTCTACCAAGAGAATTGTTTCCGGGTGAATGTTTTGATCTTAGCGATGAAGTGATTAGCGCGCGAAAGGGTTTCTTAGTAATTTGAAATGTGAAAGCTCAGGGATGCCAAAAACAAAAGGAACTCGCTGAAACTACGTTTAGGGATTATTTGGGTGAAACCGTTTTAGACATTTTATGGAATTATTTCGGTGAAACAGTTAGAGACAATTTAAAAGATGATTTTAGAAGATGTTTTAGAAGAGGTTTTGAGTGTGGTCGTTATAATACACAAGTTCCATTTGAACAGTGTTGTGAGGTCCCATACCCCAACCCCAAAGGGCCCCGATCGCCCTACCCCGACCCAAAGGGCTCCGATCCCCCTACCCCAATCCCGAAGGAAGCCCCCGGTCCCCAAAGGGCGCCCGGGCTCCCAAAGGGCCACCCGACCCCCCAGACCCCCAAAGGCCCTCCCCGGACCCCCAAAGAGTCCCCTCCATATTTTTAATACTTTTTTAAGGCTTTATTATATCATTTCAGAACAAGTTCCTTTCTTAATGTCCCTCCTAAACCCATTTTTCAACTTGAAGTACTTATCTTTTTCACCCACAACTATACTTTACAGCTTTTTGGATACCTCAACACCAAGAAATACTTTTCAAAGACCATTTCAGAGCAAGTTACTATCTTAATGTCCCTCCTAAACCCTTTTTCCAACTTGCAGTACTTATCTTTTTCACCTACAACTACACTTTACAGCTTTTTGGTTACCTCAACACCAAGAAATACTTTTCAAAGACCATTTCAGAACAAGTTCTTTTCTTAGTGACCGTCCTAAACCCATTTTCCAACTTGAAGTACTTATCTTTTTCGCCTTCAACTATACTTTACAGCTTTTCAGTTACCTGATCACCAAGAAATAATTTTCAAAGACCATTTCAGAGAAAGTTACTTTCTTAATGTCCCTCCTAAACATTTTTTTCAACTTGAAATACTTATGTTTTTTATCCACAACTATACTTTGCAGCTTTTTGGATACCTCAAAACCAAGAAATACTTTTCAATGACCATTTCAGAGCAAGTTACTTTCTTAATGTCTCTCCTAAACCCTTTTTTCAACTTGAAGTACTTATCTTTTTCATCCACAACTATACTTTACAGCTTTTTGGATACCTCAACACCAAGAAATACTTTTCAAAGACCATTTCAGAGCAAGTTACTTTCTTAATGTCCCTCCTAAAACCATTGTCCAACATTAATTAATTATCTTTTTCACCACAACTATACTTTACAGCTTTTTGGATAACTCAACACCAAAGAAATACTTTTTAAAGACAATTTCAGAGCATTTTACTTTATTAATTTCACTACAAAACCCATTTTCCATGTTGAAGTACTTATCTTTTTAACCCACATTAATACTTTACAGATTTTCGAATACCTCATCACCAAGAAACACTTTTCAAATAACATTTCAGAGCAAATTCTTTTCTTAGTCACCCTCATAAGCCAATTTTCCAATTTGAAGTACTTATCTTTTTCACCCACAACTATACTTTACAGCTTTTTGGATACCTCAACACCAAGAAATACTTTTCAAAGACCATTTCAGAGCAAGTTACTTTCTTAATGTCCCTCCTAAACCCTTTTTTCAACTTGAAGTACATATCTTTTTCACTCACAAATCAACTTTACAGCTTGTTTGATACCTCAACACCAAGAAATACTTTTCAATGACCATTTCAGAGCAAGTTCCTGTCTTAATGTCCCTCCTAAACCCATTTTCCAACTTGAAGTACTGATTGCTTTCCCCCACAACTATTCTTTACAGCTTTTTGGTTACCTCAACACCATGAAATACTTTTCAAAGACCTTTTAGAGAGAGTTACTTTCTTAATGACCCTCCTACCCCCTATTTCAACTTGAAGTACCTATCTTTTTCATTCGCAACTATACTTTACAGCTTTTTGGATGCCTCAACACCAAGCAATACTTTTCAAAGACCATTTCAGTGCAAGTTTTGTTCTTAATTTCCCTCATACACTCATTTTCCAACTTGAAGTACTTATCTTTTTCACCCACAACTATACTTGACAGCTTTTCGGATACCTCAACATCAAGAAATAATAATCAAAGACCAGTTGAGAGCAAGTTACTATCTTAGTGTCCGTCCTACACCCATTTTACAATTTGAAGTACTTATAATTTTCACCAAAAGCTCTAATGTAACGCTTTTTTGGACATCTTTATACCTGGATATAATTATATTTGGTCTTGTCACAGCTTCTTTTTTTCTTAATACTCCTCCTCAGACATTTATCCAACTTGAAATACATATAATTTACACCAAAATCTGTTTTTTCCAGCTTTTTGGTTGACCCATAATCTCGAAGAACATTTCAAATTCCATTACAGATAAAGTTACTTTTTTAATGTCCCTACTAAACCAATATTACAACTTGAAATACTTATTTCTTTCATCCAAAACTATACTTTAAAGCTTTTTGGATGCATCAATTCAAATAAATATATTACAAAGACAATTTCAGATCAACTTTTTTTTTTAATATGCCTTCTAAACACATTTTCCAACATGAATTACTTATCTTTTTAATCCAAAACTATACTTTACAGCTTTTTGGATACCTCAACACCAAGAAATACTTTTCAAAGACCATTTCAGAGCAAGTTACTTTATTAATGTCCCTTCTAAACCTATTTTACAAGTGGAAGTACTTATCTTTTTCACCCACAACTATACTTTACAGCTTTTTGGATGCATCAACACAAAGAAATACTTTTCAAAGACCATTTCAGAGCAAGATAAATTTTCAATGTCCCTTCTAAGCCCATTATTCAACTTTAAGTACATATCTTTTTCACCCAAATCTATAGATTACAGCTTTTTGGATACCTCATCACAAAGAAATACTTTTCAAAGACCATTTCAGAGCAAGGTACTTTCTTACTGCCCCATCTAATCTCATTTTCAGACTTGAAGTACTAATGTTTTTTATCCACAAATAGACTTTGCATCTTTTTGGAGAACTCAATACCAAGAAATACTTTCAATGAACACTTCAAAAAAAGTTCCTGTTTAATCTTAATCATAAACCAAAATACAAAATATAATTGCTTAAGTTTTAAAGACACCAAAAGACATTACATCTTTTTGGATACCTCAAAACCAAGAAAAACCTTTCAAAGACCATTTCAGAGCAACTTTCTTTTTTAGTGTCCCTCCTAAACCCATTTTTCAACTTGAAGTACTTATCTTTTTCACCTACAACTATACTTTACAGGTTTTCGGATACCTCAACACCAAGAAATACTTTTCAAAGACCATTTCAGAGCCAGTTCCTTTCTTAATTTCCCTCCTAAACCCACTTTTCAGCTTGCAGTACGTTTATTTTTCACCCACAACTCCACTTGTGCGCTTTTCTTTTAACACCTCTCCAGGAAATACTTGTCATAGACCTTTTCAGACTTATTTAATATCCGAGTCTATCTCCTAAGCCCATATTCGAAGATGAAATACAGACCTCTTTAACCCACAACTAAACATTCCAGCTTTGTGGTTACCTCAACACAAAGAAATACTTTTGATTGTCAATTTCAGAGTAATTTAATTTCAAAACGACCCTTTAAATCCTATTATCATAGTTGAAGTAGATAACTCTAAAACAAAAATCAAAAGTATAAAGCTATTTGCATATCTCAACACAAAGAAATACTTTTTAAAGGCCATTTCAGAGCAAGTTACTTTCTTAATGTCACTTCTAAACCCATTTTCCAAGTTGAAGTACTTATCTTCTTCACCAACAACTATACATTGAAGATTTTTGGATGCATCTACAGCAAAAAATACTTTTCAAAGACCATTTCAGAGCAAGTTAATTTCTTAATGTCTCTTCTACACCCATTTTCCAACTTGAAGTACTTATCTTTTTTCACCCACATCTATACTTTACAGCTTTTTGGTTACCTCAACACCAAGAAATACCTTTCAAAGACCATTTCAGAGCACGATATTTTTCTTATGATTAACCTACACCCATTTTCCTACTAGAAGGACCTAACTTTGTCATCCAAAAATATACATCTAAACCAGACGATAATCACTAAATCATGAGGAAATACTCATAAACACTTCCGTGCCTATTTCCTAACTTAATGATCATCCTAAACACATATTCCAACTTGAAGTACTTATCTTTTTCACCCACAACTATACTTTACAGCTTTTTGGATGCCTCAACACCAAGAAATACTTTTCAAAGACCATTTCAGAGCAAGTTACTTTCTTAATGTCCCTCCTAAACCCATTTTCCAACTTGAACTACTTATCTTTTTCACCCACAACTATACTTTACAGCTTTTTGGATACCTCAACACCAAGAAATACTTTTCAAAGACCATTTCAGAGCAAGTTACTTTCTCAATGTCCCTCCTAAACCCATTTTCCAACTTGAAGTACTTATCTTTTTCACCCACAACTTTACTTTACAGCTTTTTGGATACCTCAACACCAAGAAACACTTTTCAAAGACCATTTCAGAGCAAGTTACTTTCTTTACGTCCCTCCTAAACCAATTTTCCAACTTGAAGTACTTATCTTTTTCACCCACAACTATACTTTACAGCTGTTTGGATACCTCAACACCAAGAAATACTTTTCAAAGACCATTTCAGAGCAAGTTACTTTCTTAATGTCCCTCCTAAACCCATTTTCCAACTTGAAGTACTTATCTTTTTCACCCACAACTATACTTTACAGCTTTTTGCATGCCTCAACACCAAGAAATACTTTTCACAGACAATTTCAGAGCAAGTTACTTTCTTACTGTCCCTACCAAAACCATTCTCCAACTTGAAGTACTTATCTTTTTCACCCACAACTATACTTTACACCTTTTTGGATACCTCAACACCAAGAAATACTTTACACAGACCATTTCAGAGCAAGTTACATTCTTAATGTTCCCTCCTAAACCCATTTTCCAACTTGAAGTACTTATCTTTTTCACGCACAACTATACTTTACAGCTATTTGGATACCTCAACACAATGAATTTCTTTTCAAAGACCATTTCAGAGCAAGTTTCATTCTTAATGTTGTTCCTAAGCCCATTTTCCAACTGGGAGTACTTATATTTTTTACCCACAACTGTACTTTACAGCTTTTGAATACCTCAACAATAAGAAATACAATTCAAACACAATTTCAGAGCAAGTTACTTTCTTAATTTCCCTCCTAACCCCATTTTCCAACTTGAAGTACTTATCTTTTTCACCCTCAACTATACTTTACAGCTTTTTGGATACCTCAACACCAAGAAATAATTTTCAAAGACCTTTTCAGAGCAAGTTACTTTCTTAATGTCCATCCTAACCCCATTTTCCAACATGAAGTACTCATCTTTTTCACCCACAACTATACTTAACAGCATTTTGGATACCTCAACACCAAGAAATACTTTTCAAAGACCGTTTCAGAGCAACTTACTTTCTTAATGTCCCTCCTAAACCCATTTTCCAACTTGAAGTACTTATCTTTATCACCCACAACTATACTTTACAGCTTTTTGGATACCTCATCAGCAATAAATACTTTTCAAAGACCATTTCAGAGCAAGTGACTTTCTTAATGTCCCTCCTAAACCCATTTTTCAACTTGAAGTACTTATCTTTTTCACCCACAACAATACTTTACAGCTTTTTGGATGCCTCAACACCAAGAACTACTTTTCAAAGACCATTTCAGAGCAAGTTACTTTCTTACTGTCCCTCCTAAACCCATTTTCCAACGTGAAGTACTTAACTTTTTCACCCACAACTATACTTTACAGCTTTTTGGATACCTCAACACCAAGAAATACTTTTCAAAGACCTTTTCAGAGCAAGTTACTTTCATACTGACCCTCCTAAACCAATTTTCCAACTTGAAGTACATAACCTATTCCCTCAAAACTCCACTGTACAGCTTTTTTGTAGCCTCGAAATTGAACTATATTTTTAAATCTCCATTAAAGATCAAGCTATAAAATTACTGATCAACCACAACAAAATAATAAAAATTAAGTACTAATATATAACACCCGAAACAATAATTTACAGCTTCTAGGATATCTCACCACCAAGAAATACATTTCAACGACCATTTCAGAGCAAGTTAATTTCTTAATGTCCCTTCTAAACCCATTTTCCAAATTGGCGTACTTGTCTTCTTCACCCACAACTAGACATTAAAGCTTTTTGGAAACCTCAACAAAAATATAGACAATAATTAGACCTGTAGTGTGATAGTTACATTCTCAACGTCAACCCTAAACCCATTTTCCATCATGATTAAATAAACTCATTCACCCACAACTATACTTAGAAGCTTTATGGAATACACTAAACCAAAAAATACAGTTAACAGGCCATGACAGTGAACTCTAAATTGTTAGTGACCGGTATCAAATCAGTGTTCAACTTGAAGTACTTATATTTTTCACCCACAACCACACTTTACAGCTTTTTGGATACCTCAACACCAAGAAATACTTTTCAAAGACAATTTCAGAGCAAGTTACTTTCTTAACGACCAATTTACATCCATTTTCCAACTTGAATTTTACATCTATCTCACACTAAAATATATTTTACAGCTTTTCGGATGCCTCAGCACAAACAACTACTAGATATTGGCCAGTTAAATCCAATTACCTTACTTAAAGACCCACCTAAACACTTTTTTCAACTTGACTTACTTATCTTTTTCACCCACAACTATACTTTACAGTTTTTTGGAAACCTCAACACCAAGAAATACTTTTCAAAGACCATTTCAGAGCAAGTTACTTTCTTAATGTCACACCTGCAGCAATTTTCCAACGTGATGTACATTTCTTGGTGACCCACAACTATACTTTAGTTCTTTGTGAACGCTAACAACAAAAGGAATTGATTACAAAGACGCTGTAACAGAAAGGTATGATCTTAATGTCCCTCCTAAACTCATGTTACAACATTCAATACCCATCCATTGAACTAAAAACTATACTGTACTGATACTTTGTTACAACATATAAAATATACTATAAAAATTGACCATTACATATAAAGTAAATTTCTTAAGGTCCCTCCTATAACCTTAGACCATCTTGATTAACTTCTCACGATCACCCTCAACTTTAAATTACTTTATTGTTGTTGCCACATCACCATTACACTATTATCAAAGTCCATTCCTGAAAACGTTATAGTATTATAGACAATTATAAACTCATTTTCAAACATGAAGTACTTATCTTTTTCACCCACAACTATACTTTACAGCTTTTTGGATACCTCAACACCAAGAAATACTTTTCAAAGACCATTTCAGAGCAAGTTACTTACTTAATGTCCCTCCTAAACCAATTTTCCAACTTGAAGTACTTATCTTTTTCACCCACAACTATACTTTACAGCTTTTTGGATACCTCAACACCAAGAAATACTTTTCATAGACCATTTCAGAGCAAGTTACTTTCTTACTGTCCCTCCTAAACCCATTTTCCAACTTGAATTACTTATCTTTTTCACCCACAACTATACTGTACAGCTTTTTGGATACCTCAACACCAAGAAATACTTTTCAAAGACCATTTCAGAGCAAGTTACTTTCTTAATGTCCCTCCTAAACCCATTTTCCCACTTGAAGTACTTATCTTTTTCACCCACAACTATACTTTACAGCTTTTTGGATACCTCAACACCAAGAACTACTTTACAAAGACCATTTCTGAGCAAGTTACTTTCTTAATGTCCCTCCTAAACCCATTTTCCAACTTGAAGTACTTATCTTTTTCACCCACAACTATACTTTACAGCTTTTTGGATACCTCAACACTAACAAATACTTTTCAAAGAGCATTTCAGAGCAAGTTACTTTCTTACTGTCCCTCCTAAACCCATTTTCCAACTTGAAGTACTTATCTTTTTCACCCACAACTATACTTTACCGCTTTTCGGTAACCTCTACCATATGATTTTATTTGTTAAGTTCATGTCACAGCAAGCAATTGAACTAAGGATCCGCAGACGACCATTTTTCAATTTTGTGTACATATATTATTCATTCTCAGTTATTAGTGCACCGATCTTCGATACAAGAAAACCAAGAAATACTTTTCAAAGACCATTACATAGCATGTTATTTTCTTAACGTCTCTCCTAAACCAGTTTTCCAAATTGAAGTACTTATCTTTTTCACCGACAACTATACTTTACAGCTTTTTGGATACCTCAACACCAAGAAATACTTTTCAAAGACCATTTCAGAGCAAGTTACTTTCTTAATGTCACTTGGAAAAACTTGGTCCTACATGAATAACAGATCCTTGGTTTCCTAAACAATTCATTACACCTTTTTGGTCGCCTCAAAACTCAGAAATAATTTTTAAGGACTATTTCAGAGAAAATTACTTTCTTAATGTCCATTCTAAACCTTATTTACAAAATTAAGTACTGAACTTTTTCACCCACAAATATACTTTACAGCCTTTTGGTTACATCAACACCAATAAACACTTTTTAAGTACAATTTCAGAGCAATATAATTTAATAGTGTCGCTTGTAGACACATTTTCCAAATTTAAGATCATATTATTTTAATAAACAACTATATTTTACAGCCTTTTGTATATATCAACCAAAAGAAAAATATTTCAAATACCATGTTAGATAAAGATAATTTCTTTCTGAATATTATCCGCTTATTTTAAAAAATAAAGTACTGATCTTTTTTCACCCACCGCTCTACATTTACGCTTTATGGTGGAATAAAAACTAATTAAAAATATTAAATGTTACTTACTGAGCACGAAAAATCAAGAATGTCCTACCCAAGACCTTTTTACAACTTAAAGTACTTATCTTATTCACACTGAACTATAGTTTACAGTTTTTTTGATATCTCAACAGCAAGAAATACTCTTGGAAGTCCACGTCAGAGCACCTTACTTTCTTAATTTCCATACTAAGCCCATTTTCCAACTGGAAGCACTTATCTTTTTCATCCAAATCTCTACTTTACAAATGTTTGGTTACCTCAACAAATAGAAATACTTTTATCGGAAGAAGAAAAGGCTCAGGACACACGCAATTTCGAGTTTGCTCCCAAATTTTTCCGTAGAATATGGGAAAAGTTATACCGTGATTGTGATTATTTTTTATAAAGATAAAAAGTATCATTATAAGTCTAAGTTTTCTTTAATTAAGCTCAAATCTTTCTCAAAGAGATGAAAAAACTTAAAGTTCTGATTCTAATATTTTCCTGGTAGACTAAAAGTTCAGCATCAATTCCTAATTTTCTCAATGATGAGGAAATAAGTTATTGATTCTATCTATTTTCTCAAAATATTATAAAGTTTTCCACTTCGATTCAGGTTTTTCTCGAAGAGATGACAAAAATATAAAGATTGTTCCAAATTTTTCTTAGAAGATAGAAAGGTTTAAGTTCTAATCAGAATTTTACCAAAGACCATAATTAAATTCTAATTTCTACAGATAAAATAAAAAGCTTCCGTTTTAGTTTTAAGTTCACCAAGAAATAAAAAATTTTAAGTTCAGTTGGAAGTTCTCACATAGAAGATATGATAAGTTATGCTACAATTATGATTATTGTCCAATGAAGATTAAAAGTTTCACTTTAATTTAATATTTTCTCATATTCAGTTCTAACTTTTCACATAGAGATGAAAAACTTTAAAGTTCTGTACAAAATTTTTATTAGAAGATGGAAAAGTTGAATTTTTCTTCTGAATTTTACCAAAAAACACAATTCAATTTTAATTTTACCAGGTAAGATAAAGCTTAAACTTAAGACTTAAGTTCACCAAGCCATAAAAAATTTAAAGTTTGTTTCAGAATTTTTTCGTAGTAGAGGTGGAAAACTATGCCTTAATTGTGATTATTTTTTATGAAGATCAGAAGTTTTATTTTAATTAAAAATTTTCCTGAAATCATTTCGGCTTTTCCCAAAGAGATGAAAAAAATTTAAAGTTCGATTTAAAACATTGCTCAGGGAGTAAAAAATTTCTACTTCGATTCTGAATTTTCTGTAAGGAAATTAAATAAACTCTTGATAAAGTCGATTTTCATTAAAATAATATAAAATTTGCAACTTCAATTCAGATTTTTCTCAAAGAGATGACAAATTTAAAATATTGTTCCGAATTTTTCATAGAAGATAGAAAAAGTTATACTAGTATTTTGATTATTCTCCGTGGAGATAGTGATCTCCACTTTAAGTAAGATTTTTCTCGATTAGGTGTAAAATGTACAATATCACTTTTGAATTTTTTTAGAGGAGAAAAAAAGTTAGCTCAATACTGAAATTTACAAATGAAAATGAAAAAGCTTCCTACTCACATCAAAACTTATCAAACCTATTCGAATTTGAAATTAAACTCTAAATTTTTACATATAATGTAGGAATGACTCTACTATGATTCGAATTATGTACCATGAAGATAAAAAGTTTCACTCTATTTCCAATTTTTCTTAAAATCAGTTCATTCATTTAACCACCAAAAACAATAGGTTAGTTAGGTTAGTTATAAATAAATATTAATAAATAATAATAAACATTTCTCCATTTTTAAGTTAGGCTAGGTTAGGTTAACTTATCATGAGCGCTCATGATAAGTTAACCTAACCTAACTTAAACATGGTAAACTAAATTAAATTAGGTTAGGTTAGATTAAGTTAGGTCAGGTTAAGCTTAGGTTAGGTTGATGAGCTTACGTACGCGCGCGTACGTAGGCTAACCTAACCTAACTTAACCTGACCTAACTTGAATCTAACCTGAACCTAATTTAATCTTTTACCATGTTTAAGTTAGGTTAGGTTAGCTTATCATGAGCGTTCATTATAAGTTAACCTAACATAGCCTAACTTAAACATGGAGAAACGTTTCTTATTATTAATTAATAGTTATTTATACCTAACCTAACCTAACCTATTGTTTTTGATGCTTAAATAAATGAACTGAATTTAAAAAAAATTATAAATAAAGTGAAACTTTTTATCTTAATGGTAAATAATCCCAATCATAGTATAGCCATTCCTATCTTCTATGGAAAAATTTAGAATTGAACTTTAAATTTTTATGTCTTTGGTGAACTTATGAACTGAAGTGGAAACTTTTATTTTCATCTGGTGAAATTCAGAATTGAATTGTATCTCTTTGAGTAAAATTCAGAAGATAACTTGAACTTCTCTATCTTCTAAGAAAAATTTGGAACAATATTTTAAATTTTTTCATCTTCTATGAGAAAAATCTGAATTGAAGTGGAAAATTTTATAATATTTTAGAAAATAGAATTGATCAATAACTTATTTCATTTTCATTGAGAAAATTCAGAATCAAGTTGAACTTTTCTTCTTCAGGAAATATTTGGAACTGAACTTTAAATTTTTTCATCTCTTTGAAAAAAGCTGGAATTGAAGTTTAAGAAAATTTAGAATTAAAGTGAAACTTTTTATCTTCATAGAAAATAATCACAATCATGGTATACTTTTCCTATCTTCTACGGAAAAATTTAGAAATGACTTTAAATTTTTTATGTCTTGGGTTCATCTTCCGAGAAAAGTATTTCTTGATAGTTGAGGCTGAAAAATTGTATAAGTATTTTGAGTGAAAATAGGGTTAATAGTGTAGGGAACATTAAGAAAGTAACTTTCTCTTAATATGGTCTTTGAAAAGTATTTCTTGGTTTTGAGGTATCCAAAAAGCTGTAAAGTATAGTTTTGGTTGAAAAAGATAAGTACTTAAATATGAAAAATTGTTTTAGAAGGGAAATTAAGAAAGTAACTTTCTCTTATAGTGTCTTTGAATAGTATTTTTTGGTGTTGAGGGATCCAAAAGTTTGTAAAGTATAGTTGTGGATGTAAAAGATATGGACTTTAATTTGGAAATGAGTTTAAGACCGACACTAAGAAAGTAAATTGCTCTGAAATTATCTTTGAAAAGTTTTTCTTGGTCTTGATGTATCCTAAAAGTTGTAAAGTATAGTTGTGAATGAAAAAGATAAGTGTTTCAAATTGGAAAATGAGTTTAGGAGGGACATTAAGAAAGTACCATGCTCTGAAATGGTCTTTTAAAAGTATTTATTGGTGTTGAGGTATTCAAAAGCTGTAAATTATAGTTTTGGGTGAAAAATATAAGTACTTATAGATGAAATAAGTGTTGAGGTGGATAAAAAGGAATTCACTTAGCACTGAATAGTAACAAGGAAGTAATTTCTTGATTAACAGTAATACAAAAAGCTGTAAATACAGGTTTTTAAGGAAAAAGATATTTACTACAAGTTCGAAAATGAGTTGAGATTGATCATTAATAAAGTTAATGGGTCTAACAAGGTCGTTGCAAAGTATTTCTTGGTGTTGAGGTATCCAAAAAGCTGTAAAGTATAGTGTTGGGTGAAAAAGATAAGTACTTCAAGTTGGAAATTGGGTTTAGGAGGTACATTAAGAAAGTAACTTGCTCTGAAATGGACTTTGAACAGTATTTCTTGGTGTTGAGGTATCCAAAAAGCTGTAAAGTATAGTTGTGGGTGAAAAAGATAAGTACTTCAAGTTGGAAAATGGGTTTAGGAGGGACATTAAGAAAGTTACTTGCTCTGAAATGGTCTTTGAAAAGTATTTCTTGGTGTTGAGGTAACCAAAAAGTATTAAATTATTGATGTGGGTGACGGAGGAATGGGATTCATATTTGGAAATTGGTTGAGGTAGGACATTTAGAATTAAAAGTCGACTGAAAACGACAATGAATAGTGAAACAGGGATTGTTGGTAACACCTGACTTGAACAGTATAGTTTTTGGAGTAAATGATCATTCCTACAAGTTGGAAAATGGGTTTAGGAGGGTTATTGAGAATAGAAATCACTCTGAAATGGTTCTCGAAGAGTATTACTTGGTTATGAGGTATTCAAAAAGGTGTGATGTCTGGCTGAAGATGGAAAACGTATTTACCTCAAGTGTGACATAGAGTGTATTATTGACCTTAAGAAAGTAATTTAATCTGACATGGTCTTTGAAAAGTATTTCTTGGTGTTGAGGTATCCAAAAAGCTGTAAAGTATAGTTGTGGGTGAAATAGATAAGTAGTTCAAGTTGGAAAATGGGTTTAGGAGGGACATTAAGAAAGTAACTTGCTCTGAAATGGTCTTTGAAAAGTATTTCTTGGTGTTGAGGTATCCAAAAAGCTGTAAAGTATAGTTGTGGGTGAAAAAGATAAGTACTTCAAGTTGGAAAATGGGTTTAGGAGGAACATTAAGAAAGTAACTTGCTCTGAAATGGTTTGTGAAAAGTATTCCTTGGTGTTGAAGTATCGAAGAATCTGTAAAGTATTGTTGAGGGTGAAAAAGATGTGTAATCCGAGCGGGAAAATGAGGTTATGAGGGATATTAAGAAAGTAGCTCGCTCTGAAATGGTCTTTGAAAAGTATTTCTTGGTGTTTAGGTAACCAAAAAGCTGTAAAGTATAGTTGTGGGTGAAAAAGAAACGTACTTCAAGTTGAAAAATGGGTTTAGGAGGGACATTAAGAAAGTAACTTGCTCTGAAATGGTCTTTGAAAAGTATTTCTCGGTGTTGAGGTATCCAAAAAAGCTGTAAAGTATCGTTGTGGGTGAAAAAGATAAGTACTTCAAGTTCGAAAATGAGTTTAGGAGGGAGATTAAGAAAGTAACTTGCTCTGAAATGGTCTTTGCAAAGTATTTCTTGGTGTTGAGGTGTCCAAAAAGCTGTAAGGTAGTGTTTTGGGTGAAAAGATAAGTACTTCAAGTTAAAAAATGGGTTTAGGAGGGACATTAAGAAAGTAACTTGCTCTGAAATGGTCTTTGAAAAGTATTTCTTGGTGTTGAGGTATCCAAAAAGCTGTAAAGTATAGTTGTGGGTGAAAAAGATAAGTACTTCAAGTTGGAAAATGGGTTTAGGAGGGA